>NC_134485.1:99814545-100052045 GCF_040206685.1 Ascaphus truei | reverse complement strand
ATATACACACACACACACACTCCTATATACACACACACACACTCCCATATACACCCACACACACTCCCATATACACACACACACACACACACACCCATATACACACACACACACACTCTCTCAGTCTCACTCTACACAGACAAGGGGGGGACGGAACAGAGGAAAGGCCGCGACCAGCAC
This sequence comes from Ascaphus truei, assembly GCF_040206685.1. Taxonomy (NCBI): domain Eukaryota; kingdom Metazoa; phylum Chordata; class Amphibia; order Anura; family Ascaphidae; genus Ascaphus; species Ascaphus truei. The sequence continues at coordinate 100,051,865 of NC_134485.1, read as the reverse complement.
CACCACCCGCTCCCCCCCCTCCTCCCACGCAGACAGCGGGAGCGCCGGGACAGTGATGGGGGGAAGAAACCCCCCGCTACCACCTCCATGCAGGTAGCGGGAGCACCGGGCACGTGGGGGGGATCAGAGGGAAGCGGGAACCGGAGGGACTGTGACGGGGGGAGCGCCGGGGACAGGAGAACACCCCCGCTACCACCTCCATAACTGCGGGCAGTGAGAGCGCCGGGGACAGGGGGTAAGGCACAGATTACTCTTACTGTATCCTCCATGAAAAAAAAAAAGAATGGCCGCTCGTTGGGGGCGGGCTCATATAGAGCCTGGCCGCGCGCCCACAAAGCCTGGGAGCGCGCGCCAATTAGCTGTCAGGTAGGGGGAGTTTTTATTTTTATTTTTTCAGCTCGAGCAGGGAAATTTCAGCGCGAGCAGGGAAATTTAAAAAAACAAACAAAATCAATGCCTGAAGAAATACATTTCCAGAAAATCTGTTGGTATGGGTTGGGGGGGGGGGGGGCGGGGGGAAGAGAAGTGGCGACCCAGAGGGAAATGATCAGTGAGAAAGTGGTAGGGTAAGCGGCAGGGATGGGAGAGATACTAACATTTGGGTGCTAATGTTGTTTATATATACAACTTATTCATTTTTTTATTTTCTCCTGTTTTTTCTAGATGGTTTTGACTTGGGTGATGCTGTAGGACATGGCGATGGTACATCTTTAAAAACATTTTTTTAAATGCAATCTAAGTAAAATAGATGGTATAGAACAGGCCTGCACAACTCGTTAAGTGAGAAGGGCCGAAATGCTCCAAGGAAAACAGATTTGGGCCGCATGGGTAAAATAATCATCATCATCATCTCTCCCCCAGCAGCCCTCATCATCAATCTCTCCCAGCACCTATCATCATATATCTCCCCCAGCACCCCTCATCATCTTCATATATCTCCACCTGCACCCCTCATCATCATCATCTTCATATATCTCCCCCAGCACCACTCATCATCAACCTTTGCGAGACTCCCCATCTATCTCTCATACCCCCATCTCTCCCCCTCATACCCCATCTCTCCCCCTCACCCACACACAATACTCCCCCTCCACAAACAACACACAATACCCCCTGCACACCACACACATCCCTCTCCCCCCCTGCACCTCACATCACCCCCCCTTGCACCTCACATCAAACCCCCCTGCACCTCACATCAAACCCCCATTCACTGCATAAGTGAACTACAAGCTCCATCAAGAAGAAACACCAAGAATGGTTTGTATCAGGATAAAGTAGTACTCAGATCAGTTTTTGCCAAAAGTGGTATTTCTTTCATTTAAACAAAGAAATTATCCATCCTTCATTTTGTCCGAAACAACAAATGTTAAAGAGTAACTTTTTTACATTCATTGTATGTTGTCAGATGTCTAAAGATATATCTGGCCAAAACAGAACCGTTCAGAAAATCGGACAATCTGTCCTTCCCGTTCCCGTAAAGAAAAGACAAGGACAAGCAGTTTCAAAAGCTACTCTGTCAATGGATCACGACAACCATCAAAGTCTTGTATTATGCAAGGCAGACAACCTCCAGAAACACTAAACGCACATTCCACCAGATCCGTGGGCTTCTTTGTTGGCAGCAAAGGCGCAAGCTTCTCCTCTGGAACTTTGCAGAGCAGCTGTATGGACTTACATAAACACATTCTATCATTTTAGATGTCCAGGCATCGGCAGACGCATGCTTTTGCCGTATAGTACTGCAAGCGGTAGTGCATTCGAATATTAATGCATTATCCATTGATTGTATGATTTAAATGGTACCCACCCCAGTTAATACTGCTTGAGCATTGCCCATTAATGCCCACCGCCATGGAGATGCTCAGGAAAACCGAAAATATGTTTACCATTTTCTTTTCCTGAGTAATATTCCAGGGCCATGCGCACCAAGCGCCTGACGCAAGGATGTATTAATGTGTTGTGTTTCGGATATGAAATAAAAGACTACTTGTGAGGAGGAATGCCTATATGTAGGGCCTACTACAGTCTTTAATTTGTCCTATCCCAGCTAGAATGTGGGACTTTACCCCATTGGTGCACACTGCCATGGAATATTACTTACTAAAAGAAAATGACGAGAAGATTGAAGAAAATAGAAAATGGTTTCACAAAGTGTGCTCCCTGTAATACCTATTCACAATCCCTAAAACCACATCAGTCCATCATTAGTTCTCATCATATTGTACGCATAAAAACCTACACATCTTTAACATTTCATTTAAATAGGGGCTTTATTCGCATATTTTGACTAAAGTCTGACAAGCTCATCATGCTTTTGCCAAAATATGTAACAAACCCCCAATTTAAATGAAATATTAGAAATGGTAAATAATTTCCAGGTGCTTCTGCAGCATGATGGTATTAAGAGGTTAATAGGGATGACATTTTGGGTTTGTGCTTTTGGATGTTCATTGATCGCGTGTGTTGAGATTTTAGCTTTTTTTGTCACACCTCAACAGCACTTTAGTAAATAAATAAAAGCACGGCAGGTATTGTTTGCACTGTACTGGGTGAGCCTACCATAACACATGGAACAAATGCACTATTTTTAACAGCGGGAGCAGGCCGGCACATTCAAGGTTTGCCACTATATCCTATAGATACTGATGTAGCCATGTTTGCGCAATAATATAGTGATATTTCCTAACACCTCACATCTGAGAGATCAGTGAAGCCCTCTACTGTACATATGTATGTCTTTCTTGTATAATTCGTCGCTAAAAGAGGCTGTATACACGGCTCAATAGTAGAGCGTATAATTGAGGCCCAAATAACACCAAGCGAGGTGTATGGGTGCTACCTACGCAAAGTGAGTGAAAGTAGGAACTGAAAGGGAAGGTTTGTGATGAGTCACAGGTCAACCAAAAGAATTGCGTTATAGGTGCACACAGCAGTACTGCACGAGTGTTGCACTGCACTGGTTTATCAACTCATTTTAATTGTATTTATTAAAAGTTACATTCTAATTTGCCCAGATTTGAACCTATAACACAATTCTTTTGGTTGGCCTGTGACTGCTCACAGACCGTCCTTTCAGTTCCTACATAATGTGTCACTACTTTTACATTTTTGGATACAAGTTTATGAAAATCTTGGCTTTAATTTTATTTTATTTTGTTTCTAGATATGCACAAGAAACCAACTATCAAACCTCAACCAGGACATGGTGGTGCTGGTGGTAAGACCTATAGGAGCCTCATGAAATGCATCAAATCGATGCCAGATTCCTTTTTCTTTTGAAATGAAACTTTTCGTGGCACTGTTATCAAAAAAAATCTCATAGAGGAAAAAACTGAAAATGGTCACGAAAAAATTAATGGAAGTGACACTGCACAAGCCATGAATTGTATTCTGCGCATGTGTGTGTGTGTGTGTATTGCAATCCTGTGGTTTTTAATTATAAATGTGGTGTGTAATTATCTGATCCAACTTCATTTTAGAAAATGGCATTCACAATGCTCAATTATGTTGGGTCCCCCACTACCCTCAATTATCATAAAATAAAAGAGAATTTAAACATTCAATCTTTATTTTTATTCCCCCCCCTGCCCCCCAGTGTGAAACCAATACAAGTTACACAATTATATTCATCTTGGGAAAGGCAACGGAACAGTAAAATAAAAAACCAACTAGTTTGCAGACCGGTCCAATTTAATTATAATCCAAGTCCTTTAAAATAAAAAGTTGAACATTACTACATTTTGTTCTGCTTTCATTTGGTATTCTTTATCCACCCGTTTCAGTTTGCAAGTCCTGTTCAGTTACAGAGGGTGGGACTTCTAGTGACATTTGACAGTACTTTTGCTTGACCATTATTTATGCCTCTGCACGATTGTGTGTGTTTGTATCTATATGGTGTAACATACTTTGAAAGTACATCATAAATTACGGAGAAATATAGCCCGCTTCCTAATTACGGTAGTAATCCATTTTACTGGCTTAATTTTGATGCATTGCTCAATTTCCTCCATTTTAGCTGACGTGCGTCTGTTTACAAACAAGAGCATGCTCATCCCCAGACAGTTAGAACATGAAAAAGATTGGATAATGAATGTTAAAACCATAACAAAGAATAGATTACAAAAAAAAAAAAAAAAAGTTGGGTGGATTTGCCCCAGATCTCTGCTGGACTGTGCAGTGCTATATGGTTCTTTTTCTTTCAGGACATGAATTTGGAGATGATGATCTTTTTGACGCAGCTGGTGGTAAACAAAGCCCCAATCATCCTGGCGGTAAGGCTGTTCTTTAGCATCTATTTTCACAGTGTAGTATGGAATCTGACATTTAGTCGCGGCCGTGACCTAGTCTTTGCTGGCGTTCGGCTGCCGAGGGACCTCCCTCCTCCGCCACTGGACACTCGACCGCCGGCCGTTTCTCCAAGGTAAGTTAATTTTAAAGGGTTTTAGTGGTTAAGGGTAGAGAATTGGGGTAAGGGGCTAAGGTTTTTAGGGTAGCGTTGGTATTAGGGGCTTTTGGGTCAAAGGATAAGTTTCGGGGCTTACCTTGGTGGCGAAGCGACCGACAGAGATGTCCCTGATGCGAGGTGAGTGACAGCGAATTGGACACGGTAAAACGTCAGCGACTCGATGTGTGTAGTAGGAGCAAGTGCTTATTTTCTGTACTTCATTGAAACCGGCTGCTTTAGTTACCTAGTAATGGTCTCAAACAGTACTTTAGTTTTAAAAGGCGGCAATTTTGTTCTAAAACGCCCTGCATGCTACCACAAATGTATGATTACACAGATGACTTTATTTCGGGTGAAATAAGTAAACATTGTGTGTTTGAACTTGTACTAACATTGCTACAGTTTAATACCACCTACACTTGGTAAATCAACCATGCTGGGATAACGGTTTGTATTTGGTAGCTATTTCTGACTTTGTGCTTGGCAGCTAAGATAGGCTGCTTATTGATATCAGAATATCTTTTAATAGCATTTCGAATGTAGACGCACAACTGCTAAAAGCAATGTTTGCGCTTGGAAACACACTTGCTTTTTACTGCTAACGCTTTCATGTGCAATACTAAAGTAATTATTGTAAAATTACTTGATAAAGTCTGCAATAATCACTGTTCCATAGTGAATCGTTGTCATGCATTCTCACCCCAGTCTTATTTCTACACTGTGATACACTTGCAGTTTTAGAAGTCTCCCATTCTATCAAGAAGTTCAACCAATAGCCTAAGTGATTAATCGGTATTCACGCTTTGGTGATGTATAATGGCTAAAATATTTCTTCTTTCCTGCCGATAGGCCGTGCCTCTCAGCCATCCTCGGGTATGGTTTTTATGTTTTTAATTAATGTCTGTGTATATACTTCTTGATCTCCTGTTGTTGTTGTTTCTTTAACTCCCTGGGTATTTATTTATTTGATAGAGGTGTTATATCCCCTCTGACACGGGTAAATAGATTATACTCCAAAGTCTGTTCCAAGCACTCAGACTGTAAAGGATACAGTCCCATGTAGCACGACCGTGGACAATTGACTGTTCAAAAGGTAAAGCCACTGTAGATCTTTGCCCTTTAAAAAAAGACAAAGAATACGTATGTTTAACCCTTATAGTGCCCTTATGATGTACCTAGTACGTCATACGCTTGTTTTCTAGAGGGTATGCTGGCTGACTGCTCAGGCAGAGCGACCAGCCTGATCGAAAACAGATGTAGAACCCCCTCCACTAACGCTTCAAACGTGCAGGGCCTGGTCATGTCCTGTGATTTTGTTCATGGAGCGATCAAGTGACCTGGTGGTAGTCTATTGCAGCCAGACCCCCAGCACCATAAAGGTGAAATAATTAGTGAAAGATTCTTTCCCCTCTACCTTGCAGTGTTTGTAACATTGTAATCTGAAGTTAAGGGTGTGTTAAAGCTTCCCTTATAACTGCCTTATTTACAGTCCCATTTCAGATGTAGTCTTTTCACAGTGAGGGTCTATGCATAAAGTAATTTTGTTTTTCGCCGAGGAAACAAGACCATTGACGAGGTTACGGTTATGGCAAAAATGACATTTTTAGAAATGCCAAAAATAATATCAAACACGTACGGTCATATTAATTTCCATTGCTCATATACCATGCAGCTTAGATCTGTTTAAGGGCTATATTTAGTTAAGCATTGCTGGGGTTTTTTACTTTTTTTTAAAGGCATCAGTCAGCAAGATTTAGCCACTTAAATGTGCCACAGCTATTGGTTCATTTTGGTATTGGGAATGGTGCACCTTAAAGATTCTGAGTGTGCGAATGAGCAGTTACTATGTAATGGGGAGAAGTTGGTCATATGACTTATATACAAGTCTGACAAAATCCAACCACCAAGGAAATGTTATTCAGCCTCTGAAGAGACCAAGTAGTTGGGTGAGAATCCCTTGTTCAGACCTCCGTGCTACCTATGTTTTGAGAGCTTCACACAAATGTGGAGGATGCACAGTTTGTGTGCTCACAAACATATAAGTACCCCCAAAGACACTGCTGACATACCGTTTTTAACCAGTCACATGTTGGACATGTGACGATACTGCTGCAACCTAGGAGACAATCTTTTTTAGCTTCTCTAAACTAGTCCTCCCTAGTTACACAACAAAACAGGTTTTCATACTTCAAATTCCTGAATGCATGAATAATCTAAATGTCTTCTCCTCTGTCGATGCTCCTATTTATGCTGCTGCTTCTTGTCAGATCCTCTTCTTGGATCGCTAACTTAAACACTGCTGGTTGTGGCTCTCTGAATATTAGAATGCTCCTTGATGTGGAGCCTATGGTTAAAATCCAGTGCACTGTTCATCTACCTTTTTTTGGTAAAATGTATTAATATTAAACTCTTATTACTTGTGCTTACATGTGTCCCAGAAATACCTCCTATTAATTAGTTGATCTCTGCTATAGGTGATGGACTGCTGTTAGCAGCTAATGATTGCAATTTTGTCAACATACCCCAAGTTTTATTTGTTTTATACGTCTCGGGTTCCTTTTTAAAATTGGAACGTAATATACGAGTGCATAGAATAATCTCTATATTTTGTTCATGTTGCTGGTGTGATTCTGGGTAGAATGTTCCCTGCAAAATATATCCTCTAGGCATCTAAAAAATTGGGATGTAGTCTGAGCACCAAGGAGCATTTTGCGGTGGGTTATAAAATGTGTGACTTTTGTGCAGCAACATCACGTTCACAATGTTTTCCACCCAAGATCTTTAAAAAATCTTCATGTTTTCAGTTTTGCCTTCTATACAATCCATTACAAACTTCAAACCCTTGTCCATTTCCATTCCATGATGTTGGTGCACTGGCTTCCCACAAATGGAGAGGTTTGCTGCAGCTTTTTTGGATGGGAACAACCAAACAATATAGTCCAATTAAAAACAACTTCCCTTTTCTAACTGAACACCACTGATCAATTAACCGCTTATGATATATCTATGTATCGCTCAGCAGCTTAATGCATCTGTACTAATGCTACCTCTGCACGCAGCTTTGCGCTATGCATCCCGATGTTGTGCTGGAAGCCTAATACTGTGTTGGTGATGGGAGTTTTGAGAGGAGGACTAATTGGACAGTGACTGAAATGATTTTTGTTTTTCCGTTTTATAGAAGACCAAGGACAACATCCGAAGGAGGAAGCAGGTAAGGAAGATTTCCGTCTTACCAGATTTAATGTGTTAAATTCATTGTATTACTTTCATTTAATCGAATAGTTATTGGTGCAGTTCCAAAAAAAACGGGGGGGGGGGGGGGGGAGAAAGAGAGAGGAGAAACACATTATCACATTATTTTGTTTCTCAATAGTGATTATAAAACCCTATCTGATCATTCCTATTATGCATAGAGATGTAGTCGGCTTTATTTTACCTAATGATAATTCGGCATTTCACAGATGTTTCCATGGGATTCCCTGGCACTGTTGATACCCTATCACAGAACATCTCAGCTTGGATTTTTGCTCCCGCTGGTGCGTCTGTATTATACGTGACGGCAACCATTTGAAAAGTGGTAAAGGAAAGCCATAACATTTCCAGGTGTTTTATCTTGAAACTTCTACTGCATAAAAATGTAAGGAATTGATCTACACAGAAAGCATACAAAGGCCCCTACTGTTATAATGTAGACCAACAACGAAATGCCGAATAGTGAGGACTGAACGCTTTGCACTTTAAGGCGGACCTAGAATTTACAAATGCAAGGGACGCATACCAGCAGTTACAATCCCAAAATGCCAGCCCTTGGGTCTGCTTCTGATGCTGATCCAAGAGCCATCTGGTTCATACACTGGCGACACACTTTATTCGAGCTTGGCTAGTCCCACGAATTCGGGTATACCCGGGTGTATTGAGGTTTGTGACTGTTTTCTGCCCAAGTGCATTGAGTTATTTTCCAAGCAGGGATTGAAGCATTTTATTCCCGCTGGCTGCAATACTGCACAGTATATATATATATACTGCATTACAATTCATGAATTTATGCCACCTGGTAGACACGCGAAGCATTGCAGCCTATTAAATCCTAATCATTATCATTTAACAGATCAGCCACCCATCAGCCAGGCATGAACCCAGGCTGGGAAGGCAAATGCAACGGGGCTTGTCAGAGGTGAGGAGCGGCACATTCCAGGTATCTGCCAGGTACATACCGGGTATTTGCTCGAATAAAGTGTGTCGGTGCAGTAAGTCCTGCATTTTTATGGATAATTGACATCTGAAAAAACGAACAGTCTAAAGTCATTTAACACTGTAACAGCATCATGGTTACAAAATAATTGCACAACAGATCTTACAATTATATGTGTTTAACACAATCACTGCCACTTTGGAATGACTGCACTATTCACTCAGTTCTGTCTTGGCACTTAACTATCCTTTCTCAGATAAACACTGGTTTGTGTATTCCATGACTTGTACTTTTCAGGAGTAATCTTTTGAACAGTTTCACAATTAAGACTCAATCTTGCCTGGAAACTTTCTCCCTCTCCATTTTTTTTAACCTAAATTGGGTGGCCCCCTTACGTATGGGTACTCTGGTTACCGGATAACTTTGAAAAAAATGTTTGTGCCGGCTTTGACACTTAATACAAACATGGCTACCAGGGCCGGCAAAAAATATTGGCAGCCATATTGTTTCCCCAAGTGTCGGGACCACATATTGCTGCTGTTCCAGCTCAGGTAAGATTATTTAAAAAAAAAAAAAAAAATGTAGGAGAGATTTGACACATTGTACAAGAACTACAGTAAATCCAATACTATGCCTGCTTTTTACCGAAACTCCAACTGTACCACTTTGACCAGTAAGGTACAGTCGTGGCAGACAGTATACCGGCCCCCAAGCAGTGTACTTGCTTGTACCGGTTTCTTGCTGATGCACGCAATCTTTCGTGCCTCTCGGAGACTGTGGGCCAACATTACCAAATATTTTGTTTGGCTCCGTGGTTGCGGCAAGGAGCGTGCGTGCTGTACCTGAACACCGCGATGGTCCTTCACAGTGGGGATGAGGAGGTTATGTAGGGATGTATGAGGGGTGTAAGACTCTTGTGTAGCCTTTCATCTAGCAAAGGTTGGAGGGTATGTTTTCTAGTATCGTGTCTCTGTTTCCCTGCAGCTCAACCGGGAGTAGTAGCTGGTGTAGTGAGTGCTGTAGGCGTGGCTCTTGTTGGAGCCGTATCAAGCTTTATTGCGTACCAGAAGAAAAAGCTCTGTTTCAAAGGAGGGGGTAAGTCTTCCAAAGAACGGTGTGTAACTAATCTGTTGGAAAAGCAATAAGTAATTGGTGCATCCACATTTTTAAATAAAGGTGAAATCCCCTGCACTTTTAAAAATGTGTGTTACATATACTTTGCGTCTTGAAACAAAAGCGGCGTAATCTGAAGTTGCGTTTTTGTTCACTCCTTCGCTTCCCGATAGGCCAGTCACTCAGTGGTACAAACCCCTCTGGTAGAAAGGGGTTCACCCTATCGGTGCAGATGGCTTTATGTAGTGCAGAGGTTAATGGTTGGAACCGACGCTTCTCTCTTTGCTAAGAGAAACCAATCCATATGCTGATGATATGGGTTGACCCGGGTGCTATGCTGTTTTGAACGACTTGCTTCTTAAGGTAAAGGACATTCTTTTTATATAGGGCTGTTCCGTTCCCTTATACTCTTAAGTGATATATTGAAGCTTTTTATACATACTTTTTGGCCCCTATTCAATATGCTGTGAAGCTGCTCCGTATGCCGGAGAAGGTGTTGTCCTCATTCATTAGAATGGAGCCGATCTCCTCTTCTTTAAAGCAGAGAAGCATATTCACAGCATAATTAATAGAAGCCTTTGTGTGTACAGCAAATAAAAATGCCACTTGTGAACACGTTCCCATTTTTCAGACGGGTCCATAAACCTGCCTTTCCCCATTTATTTTTTAACATACAATGGTTCCACCGTAGCCGGGGATTCTGGGTAATGGCATGCAAATGAGCACGATCACACTTTCATCCTCCATTTTAACATGGATCCCTACAACCTTATGCCTGTTGTATTACACCTTCCTCACACCAAGACCCAAAAGGTGAAAACGGTTGTATGTGAGTACGCTTACTGGCCATGCACGTCTTTAACCCAGGCTCTGCTGAAAAAGCTGTGGAAGACCGCGCTTATAGTACTGGCGACGCGCCACCAGCGAAAGTTGTAATTTGACTTGAAGTGACTGTCGCCAGCGACGTCACCAAAGGGGGCGGGGCAGCGGTCTCTGATGTGTATAGAGACAGTCACATGTGGCGACTGTCTCTACAAAATCAAATAGACCTGGCTTCCAAATTTTCAGACGCGACGTCGCTCCATCACCGTCGCGCTTACTATAAACGCTGGCGACGGAGTCAATTGATTTGTTTTGGAGCGACATCGCCGTCGCAAGGCACTATAAGCGCAGCATAATACGGTGGGCATAACTTTCTAGGGCTCCAAGTTAAAATGGATAAAAAGCAAATGGTGACACCGTGCTCATTTGCATGTCATTACCCAGACTCCCCGGCTGCAATGGAAGCACCTTGTATGCTAAGAAATAATGGGGAAAGGCAGGTTTGTGAACCTGTCTTAGACCTGTTAATGTGCTCAAGTGGTATTTTTAATTGCTGTACGGTGGAGGGTTTTTCTTTTTTTTTTTTTTTAAAACACTCGCCATAACTTTGTGTCTGACTTCTGTGAGAGAAATTCTGTTGAAGTCTTGACCACAAATGTATTGGAGAAGGAGCCTCACTTTTTAAAGGGCCGTCTCACTCCATCTGTATTGGACACAGCCTGCATGAGCTTTCTCTTCCTTTATTTACTCTCACCTTGGGGCAAGCATTTTAAAAGGCAGTGAAACTTGCATGCCTGTGGTAGGTTCAATACAAGATGCCCATATGTCCTTCCTTCTGGTCTAGATCCTGCAAGTAACCTGCTGTCGTACTTTAGGAAGTCTGGAGGAACTGTGACTAAGGTTTGAACTGGTGAGCTCTGCAGAACAAAGGGCCCAGAAACTGCAGCAGCATAGTGTTTTACGTCCCTTATATTTGATCTGTTTTACACACTGCTGACAATCTTTTTGCCAAGCAATATTTACATATGCACCGTTTATCTTGAATTTATTTAGCAATGGCCTATACCGAAATAACCATAAAGGTATATCGATTTAAAAACTCATTTGATAGTGTGTGCAATAAAAATCTCAGTGTATTTACACAAACTAGGAAGTTTTATTAAGTTGGTTATCAGTTGCTGGGCTCAAACGTGTAAGGACTGAAAAGTAATGACATTTCCTGCTTGAGTACCTACTTTTCATATCTTTGCTTAACATAGCCTAATTATGAAATGTGGTTCTGATGGTAAATACTGCATTGGCATTTAATTATAAGCCAATATGCTGTTATCACTAGGGATGTGCAAATGGATCAGAGTTCCCTTTATGAAAATGTTTGTGAACTGTAAAACTTTTGCAAATTTTGTGAGTTTTCACCACTCACACTTTTGTTTAGTTTGCATATTTCATACTTGCTGTAATAAAATTCAAGTATAGGCTGAAGGTCTTTCAGATGCAGTTCATCTAAATTGAATGTCCTGACCCTGTGATGGGATGCAATATCTAATCAAGAATTATAGAAGCAATTATATGCAGCAAACATGCATATATTTCAATACAGCACCACAACTTCAATCGCATAACTAGTTTTAGTGGTATGAAAGGAGATGGACATACAGTATTCATTTTACGTGGAGTGGAGACTCTCTCTGCAAAAGTCTAATTACAAGTTTTGTGACATAGTTGACATGCTGAAAAAAACAAAAATGTGTGTAAGATATCGTGCAAATAAAGGTGTATGTGTATGCAGCACTGTATTAAGAAAAAAGATAAAGTGCAAATAAGAAAAAAATGAACTGGAAAAGAGAAAAAAAATTCTCTGGCTCTATAGTAAGAAAAAAAACCTTGAGTTTTTAATTAAAAATCTGGAGTCGAGGGCAGTTGCTGAGGATGGACCATATCAAGACTTTTCTAAAATGCAAAATAGAGAAGCGCACAAACCGTCAAATGTTTTTACCTTTTAATAAAAATGTCAGTTCCCTCCAAGAGCCCTATTCATTCTGGTAAGCAGTTTGTTGCTGCACAGCGAAGGATGGATCCACATCCAATCAAGGCCCTTACTCGATACTCTGAAGCTGCTTCCCAGTAGAGCAGTGTTCTGCTCCATTCACATGTAGAGAGCTTTTCCAACATGGGGAAGGGACTTCACAGTATATTGAAACTAAACTCACTCATTTTTCTGTAAGTCACTGGCTTTGAGTTGGTCTCAATGAACGTTATCAGCGTTTGGTAGCCTTCAGTGGAATCTTGCTGATGGAAATCTTAACGTACTGTAACCCCCATTCCCCGACTACAAATGGTGTTACATCAGATTTAGTCCATATATCTTGTGTAGTGTCAATAGCAGATGGTAAGGAAGAATTATGCAAGTTGGCAGATACATTCTCACTGCTTTAGCGCATTCTATAAAGTGCCATTATACAGTACATACATGTTCTAAATAGCTTCTTAGTTTGGGCCCTAATAAATCATATGACTGTGGTACATCATAAATGTCAAATATCCAAACTACAAATTTCATATTCATGAAATTAGTCTTGCAATCAGGTGACTTACTAAGCTACAGAAGTCATTTTAACAAAAAATATTTGTTCGCATCATTTTAATTTTGCTTTTCTATTCTTTGCTCATATTCTGTTAGACTATGATAAAAAAAATTGCCACAGCATTTGAGTGCTTCTTATGGTATGTGATTTCTGTTTTTTAAACCTGATGTGGACCAAATAATTACCTTACATACGTGGTCGTTGTATTTTGAAGTTAATGGAATGCCTGTTCTAGTTTAAAATGTTATTGTTTAATGTAGCATTGCAGGGTCATATAATATATATATATATATTTGCCCAAAATTAGCTCATTTTAATGTAACTGTATCTACAAAGCCACGATGGACACACCGCTGTCCCAGTCACTTTTTTTTTTAAGTATAAAATGGGGGGGTTAAGGTGTGAGAGAATAAAAGCTTTTAGATTTGGGTTGTTCAGTGTTCTCCATCTCCTTGATTCAATGTCTGCCAATACAATTTAAACTGGGATTAATGCTAAATTTGTTAATTAAATGGTGATTGCGAATCGGCAACATTTGCTTGGCTGTCATTGATTAGCATATGCACAGGTTGGGTTGGTGGAGAAGTGATAATAATTGTGACACTACAAAAAATGGTGGTGGTCCTAGGTCATGCCTGGGTTCTTAAAGAGGTGAAGTGTACAATAGATGTATTACCAAAAGTGCAGGTTCTGTCCCAGTACTTCATCTGCACTGCATCTGGTGAACGTTCAACATTCAACGTGAACTAGCTGAAGACCTCTAATATAGCTTGTTGTAGGAGATTTTTGTCTTAAAATTTAGCCACCACAACCCGTATAATGTAACCCAACAATGTTTCTGTTTTTAAAGAAGCAAACGTTCACCTCCCCTTTTTTAAAGAATTGTTTTTTGTTTTTTAAATCATCGTAAGCAAAACCATATATCCAGGTTGAATGTGTAATTTTGCATAGGCCACAATAGTATAGTTTTTCACAGTAGAAAAATCAATTCTGCCATTCCCAATTGATGGGCATGCAGTTTATACTGTATACATGGTCACTTAATGTTCAGCATTCCAACTAATATGGTCACTTAAAGGGGTAGTTCCTCCTAGGACCAAAGTGAATTAATTACAGTGTCCTATTTAAGGGGTCTCAAAAAGTGGGTTAAAAAAAAGGCCTCCGTTACCCAGATGTATTTTAGAAAGTTTAACTTGGGAAGGGTTTCATTTCTTCTGGCTACTCCCTTGCTGGTCAGTCCGCTCAGCAAGTGCTTGTACAGCCAGAGTGCCCCCTCCCTGCAACTTTATGGGCTCTCTGATTTAGGACAGGGTGAGAGGATACAGGAAACTGCTGATTTGACACACACTTTGCCAATCAGAAGCTCCTAAGAAATTGAACTGGTCAACGATATGAGATTGCACCTTTAACGTTTACTTAGTCAATTATTTTTGTAAGGCATTGCTGTCCCATTTTATCTCCTATTGTCCCGATGTAGTTCCCAAGGATTTAATCTGGCTCACAAAACTGCTGATAAATTATAACCGATGAGCAGATCTGTGGAATACAATAGAGATGGTGCTTGCCGTTAAATGAAGACTGTTTTGCAGTAGAGGGTTTTGGAAATGGAAAGTTCTTTATGATCATTGCTTTACTTCACATACCTACACCAGTGTCCACATAAATCGTTTTGTACCCCACTACTAAAACGGTTTGGCCATTGACTGTGGGAAAGCAGGGCAGTTCTATTCTATAGGATCCGATCAAGATACCTTGCTCTAGTCACTCAAACTGTCTTCTGTTGGCAATCCAGCTCAGTGAGGCAGGATGTATGAACATGCCTCCTAGGGCTTAATCTACAATCTGTTTGCCACTGTTACTGTATACAGTAGGCCGTGACACTTGCTATAACAATAACCTGTATCTCCATTTTATTTAAGATGACCCAGAAAATGTAAACATGGAAAGCCACAAAGGAGAACAAAGAGAGCCCCAAGGTTAGTAATCGGTTTAATAATGGCTCAACTGTATTAATAACTTGCTCCATGTCCTTTGCTTGTCGGCATAAAATATCAAGTCTTACTGTATTTTGAAGGCCTCACTTCAGTACTGCACCAATGAACATTAAGGGTTTTTATTGTTGAAACTTTACATCAAAATGCACAGGATAAATGCATGTCAACAATACACTAAAACCCAATACCTGTTGCGCAGTTTGGTATTTATTATAATCTGCATAAAAGTAATATTTTGAATATCTAAGAGCAGAAACTGATCTACTAAATACGCTAAAACCCAACATTTCATCTTTTATTTTCTATTAACAGAAACCTTGCAAAGACTATATGCACTAGGTTATTACCTAGGAGACTGGTTGTTTGAAACCTTAGTAGCATTTCAGTTTAGTTACCGCTCTTCTTGATAAATATCTGAATTTTTGTTTACTTGGTTGATACTAGTTAGCTTAGCTTTTCCCTCACCTTACATACAGCAAATATAAGGCTCCGTTATGTTTATTTTGTGTGAATTACCAATATGTTTTTGTATACGGTCATTTAATTTTTACTTATCGCAACGAAAATAGACAAACCTTTTTAAATGTGTTTTGGCTATAGTCCCTAAATACATTTTAGCATGCTCATTTCAAAGTAACTTTCATATACTGTATCTGCTTTATGAATAATAAGTGTTAAACCTTCAGACTGTGTGTATTTTAATTTCTGTGCAATTTTACAATTTGTCACGCCTGTGTCCACACCCCAAAGGGTGACATCAACTTTTGTGCCATAATGAATTAAACTTGCTTTGAAACCGTGTCTTTGTAATATGGTATACAAAGTACGGGTAGAATGCCCCATACGCCTCTTGGTGATAATGTACTTTCTACATTTTGTTCCGGCATGTTTTAGTCATTTATAATAGTTTTTATTTATTATTGCATAATTTGTAGGCTCATCAGGAAAAATAAACTAGGACTTCTTCTACCATTTATTTATTTCTGTAACCCTATGGGTGCCCCAAGATGGAGCCACCACCCAGGGTCTGGCACACAATGGGGCCTGCCCCATGATGCATTGCTTTTGTCCATGGGGAGATCACGTCATCGCAATGTGCCATAGGGGCTGTAGCACTCTAGTGCCATGGCCCCTATGGCTCTCAAAGGGTTAAATATGTTTTACTGTGATCAGTGTTAAAGCTGCAGTTCAGTCAATATCCTGCATGTGTGTTTTTTTTTAATAGATCAGTTCTGTAGTAAGAAAAAATACTTTTAGCATTTTCTGTTTTAAAAAAAAAAAACAACTTTGAAAGACCAATTTTCTTGTATTCTATTTTAATAAGCATTTACTAAGGCACTGCCCCTTCAAGCCCTGGCACACCCCTTTGTCAGCCCTGCCCTCCCTCTTGCACATGTCAGTGCAGGAGTGCTCATGAATATTCATGAGCTTCCACTGACTGACAGAAGCAGATAAAAAACATATGCCATATCTAAAGATGTCGCCAAATTTCGCCGATTAATACATGGAGAACGAATTAACTGGCAGCTATACAGTTCTTTAAGTAATTAAAGATTGCCCACATGAAACTATTGAATTAAAAAAAAAAATAAAAAAAAAAAAAGACTGAACTGCAGCTTTAAATGGAACATCCCACATTTAAGCTGTCTGAAACGGTATATGGATCTCTTTCAAATTCACTGCTCCTGTGGATCTCAACTTTGCAAAAGTATCATGAGAAATGACCGATGCTATCCTATTGGCTCATTTACGTGTGCACTGTATATCATTTCTGAGATCAGTATAAACCAGTGGCCCGAGGCACCAAGACTTTGGGGGGCCTTTCTTTGAGACGGCCCGCCTTGCAGCGTTGCCACACCATTTGATGTCTGTTTGCCCTGGCGACGCTGCAGGAGGAGGGCTGCTCCGGAGAAGGTGATAGACCCCTCACTTATATGTGCGCATACACGCACATGTGTGTGCATGAATACATATACACATGCTTAGATATATAAACACATATACACATACATACAGACCCCTACATATACACACACACACGTTTGTGTATATATATATATATATATATATATATATTATACAAACTTACAGTCGCGCACATGTACGCATATACTCTGTAGCTCCCTCCTCTCGTCGGGTGGAAGTTGAATCCCGGTGCCAACAGGTGACTGCCGGCTGCTGCATGGGGAACTGCAGCACTGCCCCACGGTGGCGTGTGCGTAGTGGGTAATCCGACACTGGCACAGTATAAACACTAGAAGGGGTTAGTTGGTTACTACAGTGGATGATACTTTTTACACACTTGCAACGATGAGATGTTCCACAACGCAGTGAAATTCAACCCGCTTGTGGATTTTAAAAATCCAAGTACTTGGTAGATATTTTAGATTTACCTTGAGTTATATACTTAATGATGGCAATGGAAAAAAATATATATATGCTTTAAGTTGACAATATTTAGTAAAACAAATTTTTGTTTTTTTGTTTTTCAGTTCAAAGCAGTCTTCTTCAGTAATACTCCTAAAGAAGGTGTAGCGTAAAAACTGCAAGGACTTCCTTAAAGAAAAAATTATCTGCGTTCGCAAAAAGGCCGTTTGCCAATTTTCAGGAAAAAAACAATTGGGGAGATTGGAGGAAAATATGAAAATCAACGACTTTAAGACTCTCTTGTGGGCTGCCCCATCAATTAGTTCTGATCTTCACTTACTATGTTATCACGTCTGCAGGTCTGGGGTACTGACAACTGGGAGTAATGTATTGTTTTGTACCTTTTTTAGTTATCAGACCTATTCATTCCCATGTATCAAAACCCACTTTATTTCCTCTATATGTTGCTTTTACGATTCTTTCACACCTTGACAAATAGTACAGTTCAGTGTTATTTTCTTTAATCCTCTAAACCTACTTGCGGTATACTTTAAAAAAAAAAAAAATAATAACATACTCCTAGCCAGGAAAGCTACACCTCTAACAACACTGTGCATCCATGTGTTTCACGGGCCTTTTTTTCAGGCTAAACAAATGGCGCAGTGTTTAAACTGCACAATTTCAAAACTCTAGGTTTTTTTTTTCTTTTCTTGTGTAGCAATGACAGTGCGCAGAGCTGTACATCTTTTTAATAGGATCAAAAAAACGAATCTCCGCCCCGTAGAGATTACAATCTATGATTTTGGTGCCTGAGGCACAGGGTGATAGTGACTAGCCCAAGGTCACAAGGAGCTGACACAGAGTTTGAAGTAGGGTTCCCTGCTTCAAACTCTGCCCTTGTTTTCAGAGTCGGCACCTTGGCTCACTGAGCCACTCCTACAAGCGTATGTGTTTTTGTTCTTCCACCCGCTTCAGGTCTATCCTTTAAAAGAATAAATAAATACAAATTAGCCATCTGGATTAAGCAGTTTGTACAATAGCTGCAGCTAAGTACAGTATGTACAGAATCATCAACAAATCAAGATCACTTAATTTAAAAGAATAAGGCCGTGCATTGCCTTAATTATGGAAACTCCAGGGCTACCTCATAATTCATCTGCGATCTCTTGAACTTGTGCTTTTCATATACACACATTCAGAGTTTTAGGCTGTGAAATTTGTAGACCCTGCCTTCTTTTATAATCAAGTGTGTCTCTATCTTTTGGTCTCATTGCCAAATTTGTCATGTCGTTTTTTTGTTTAGTTGTGTTTTGTATTACTTTGCACTGTGTTCATAGACACTCCGAAAAAAATGCCTGATACTGAAATTGGGAATGTTTAGAATGCAGAAAGAAAATACAATTTCTCTACCATCGCAAAAATAATGCTTTAAAATGCTTTGCGGGACCGCTGTAACTGTTTCACACGAAGTAGAGCTGTTGAAATGAGTGGTTACCACAGTTGACATAACCATCTAGTAAATGATCCCTACAGATTTCAGCCTATTTCCCCCGAACCCCCATATTAACATAAGAGTTTTCATATTGGAGCAATTCAGTCAACAACTCAGACAGGCAATTTTTTCTGTTTGCAAAAGCAGTTTTTGTGATTGACACGTTTTCGTGCAATTTTTAAGGTTCTGAATTTTAGAACGGTGCATGCCTGTTGGACCAAAGTGAAATTATGGTAGCCATATTTAGTATTCGTGATTTGATGGTATTAAACACACACACAAAAAACACAGAAATCGAACACACAAGTTTTCTTGGTTTTGATTGTTTCTTGTTTTCTCCCTCTTGGCAATATCAATGTGTGAACATCTCCCCTTATCAGGCACCCAAGAGGTAGAGGTCTGCATTTTGGTTTTCTTATTGTATGTCGATCACCCTTTACTTACAGGTATATTCATAGCAATACAATGCACATAATTGGACAAACTGCCAAGAAAATTTGTGGGTTTTTTTTCACACAATCGTGCAAATCTACCACAAATCCCATCTTCAATATACCGTGAAACAGATTCCTCATGCTGGATAATAGTTAGTCCCGTTCATTTGAATGGAGTTGAACTTCTCTAGCACTCGAAAATCGCTCCATCGTATTGCATAGTGTCCTAAGAAAGGGGGTAGTTACTTAAACATGGGGTAATAGGACCAAAAAATAAGAAAGATAAGAACTCCCAAATACTATTATGGTTTGCAAAACTACTTTTCAAAATATACATACATACATTTTGAGTAATTAACCCAATAACTAGATTTTACTGCCGTTAGTTCATTTTGTTAAGTGGGACTGTGCCTTTAGCAAGTTACTTGCAGTGAATCGGTACAAACTCTTGTAATTCAGTATAAAGTTCAAACAGACCATTTTGGCCAAGGCAATATTGGCTTGGTGTTTGTTTGTAATGTGTAGGTTTTTTTCATGCAATTCTATTTAAATTTGCCAACCTTGCATGAATAGGTTTTACGTTTGGGGGTTATGCTTTAATATGCTTCAGTGCTGATCTGCGCACCCCCCCCCCCCCCGTGGGGAATTCATTAATACAGGGTATTGCACCACAGTCCAGCGTTAACTAGCATGTTAGTTAACGCAGGATCTTGGTGGAATAACTGGTTTTGGAGGTTATTGAGTTTTAGCATAAATTGTATGAAGGGTAACTTTTAAAATGGTTTGTGAACATGGTCAACTGAATGTTTTAAGTTGTGTTCGTTAGCTATTTAATGTGCCCAATAAAGAATTTTTTTTAATAAAAACTTTTGTCATTTTTAATTTAATTACATATAGTGCCTTTCTCCCAATGGGACTCAAAGCTCTTCAATTACAGTATAGTGCGCAGCACATATGAATTTTACAGACACAGTCCCTGCCCTGATGCGCCTATAATTAGGGTGACCAGATGTTCCGGTTTAGCCAGGACAGTCCTGGTTTTTTAATGTCTGTCCCGGCTGCCCGACATTCTTTAAAATGTCCCGTTTTTTTGTGGCTGTCCCGGTTTTGACCATCAGAGCAGGGGGGGGCAGGGGGGGGGCAGCAGAAAGCAAGAATGCTGGGAGGAGCAGGAGAGGAGAGACCGGGTCTGAGCTGCAGAGGGTGGGGGGCGGGGTTTGTGTCAGCAGAGCCCCAGCAGTGAGGGCTTCCGGTGTCTGCTGCCAGGGCTCAAGATTTCCCCCCCCCCCCTCCATATTACAGGTATGGTCCAGAATGGACACACACACATTTATAGGGAGACAGAAACACACAGCGCATGGGGGGGAGAGACACACAGCACATGGGGGAGAGAGACACACAGCGCATGGGGGAGAGAGACATACAGCGCATGGGGGGGGAGAGAGACAGCGCATGGGGGGGTGAGAGCGCATGGGGGGAGAGAGACACAGCACATGGGGGGGGGAGACAGCACATGGGGTGGGGGAGAGACACAGCACATGGGGGGGAGAGAGACCCAGCGCATGGGGGGGAGAGAGACACAGTATGGCGGGAGAGACACAAAGCATGGGGAGATAAAGCATGTGGAGAGAGAGACACAGCATGGGGAGAAAGATACACAGCATGGGGAGAAAGAGAGACATACCCACACAGCATGGGAAGAGAGAGACACTATAGGGAGACACACACAGAATGGGGGGAAGAGAGAGACACAGCATGGGGAGTGAAAGAGACAGAAACAGAATGGGAGAGAGACACAGCATTGGGAGTGAAAGAGACACACAACATGGTGAGACACAACGGGGGAAAGAGCATGGGGAGAGACAGAATGGGGGAGAGAGACACTGAGAATTGGGGAGAGACACAATGGCAAGGGTGGAACAAGAATGGGGGGAAATGAGAATGGAGGGATGGGGGGTGGAACAAGAATAGGCTGTGTGAGAGGGGGGCGGAGAGACATAGAGGAGACAGTATAGTTGATATAAAAAATGTTTTATTATAAAACAAATTACGTGTCACGGTTTTTACATTTGGAAATCTGGTCACCCTACTTATAATCTGTCTTTGGTGCTTGAGGTACAGGGAGATAAAGGGATTTGCCCAAGGTCACAAGGATTCCCTGATTCAAACTCAATTTCGTTGTTTACAGTCAGTGTCTTTACTCACTGAGCCACTCCTTTTTACAACTTAATCTAGGTCTTGCAACCACTTCTGCACGTAATGTAGCACCTGCATTGAATAATTCAGAACACTGATCATGCAAAAAATAAACACAGAATTTCGTGGCGTGTTAGGAGCCCAGCTGTTTTTCTCTTCCCCCTCAAAAATAACGACAGATGTGAGTGGGGGATAAACAAGGCCACAGCTTTATTTATATTTTAACCAGAGGTGTTTTTTTTTTTACCACATGCCAGGCCAGAGCCCTGAACGGCATTGTAACTCCTGCTGCCACCCATACATACCAGGCTTGGCATAGATATTACGACCAGCCCCAATGAGGGCACCATTTTATCCGGCAGCCTTATACCTCTTGGTCTATCCGAGTCTGGCAGGCCCACTACCCACCATGCCCAAAGACATTGACACCATAAATTGACCTGGGCACTGCCATGGTGATAGCATGCTCTGTGCCCTTCTGCATGTTCATGTTAAATGTATCGTAGCGTTTATATATCTCCCATTGCCTCGTGGTCCCAGGTACCATGCCAAAGCAACCTCTGAATAATTTACGCTGCATGTATGCACGCCACATCCGTCTGACAACGTAACCTCCGTTGTCTTGCCAGTTCTGGCAACACCTGCATCCGGTAACAAACTTTCTTGGAAAATCTGTTCTGTGGGGAATCCGTGCCAACAGCTGTATAGTCGCTCCTGTGAGTGGCTCAGAGAACAAACCGTTCCACACACCAGTGATCCACCTGCAAACAATGCCCTTGATGCGTCGAACAGTTGCAAGTCTGCATCCCAATTGATTGTCTGTTATAATGCGCCTTTCATAAATCCTCCTTTTGGGTCTTTTGTGTGCAAAATTATTCAGTACGCTAACACCATAAGATGCCATGGTTAGCTGTATAGAGAGTGCCTGCCCCCTGGGGGAAATCTGCACTAGCAGACGGGAGGGGAAATAACCTCCGTTTGGTGTCAAAATACTCATGTAATATCACTACATTAACCATTTCAGTTCACTACCAATAGCCACGGGTCATTACCCAGTACGGCTGACGCAACAACTATACAGCCAAATAATATCAGCCCACTATATGCGGGGGACACACTTACATCTACACACTGTAACCTTATATTTGGGGGCCTGAGGGCGGCAGCTCCCTGTGCTCACAATGGTTACGGTAAACAGATAGGTGGCCGCTCGCCTGTACAAGACGGACAGACAAAATAAGTATTCTGCAACAATTTAAAGAATTGTGGTTACTGAACGTTAGAATATACTGTACAGTAACGGCAGCCACAGGAGGGGAAATAACCTCCGTTTGGTGACCATACACTCGTAGTAACACTACATTAACCCTTCCAGGGCTGGAGAGCCATCTGCATATACATGAGCATTTACAAGCACAGATAATAGCAACGTGGCAAACTATATCTATATATCACTTACCACAAATACAAAAGGGAAATGACCCATCACGGAGGGTATAACAACTGTGCAACTTAATACCACTAGCTCAATATATGCGGAAGACACTTCTCCATCTAAACACTTAATTCAGTATTTAAAAGCCTCAAGGAGACTGCTCTGAGCCTAAAGAGCTGGCGCTGTAGAGAGAGACATCGCTCTGAACCCACAAAGGATAACACCACTAACCCTCTCAGTGCTGGAGGGCTGCCTGATGATAAACTCTGTCACAACATAGGGTTAACACATCCACCATACCACGAAATCGTGATACAACAATGATATATACTTACCAGTACCATCAAAGGGGTCAATAAACACCCAGACTACGAGCTAACCACTCTATCCTGTAGTACCAGTCACCCTTGTCTTGCAGGAGGAGGTATACCTCTACATATAGACCCCAGTGGGTAGACTAGGAGGATAATCACTATTCTGTTAGCAGCAGTATTTATGGACTAAGGACCAACTTAGATCTATGCAACAAGCCTATACTAGTGCCAAGTGTACCCGACACATTGCCACCACAGACTCTGTGTCAATCAAACTTTGATAGATAAACACATTTATAGGGCTGCGCTGACTTACTACAGTGTCTACATCATATGGTAGTCCATATATCATAGGTGTGTAGCTACATTTGCTTTTTAACTTCAATCAATGTAGTATCTTATTATTACATTGGTACTATGTGTTATTAAACTTTGATTTTAGACTGTTTTTTTCGTATTTGTTTTGAGACCATCATTATTATATATAAACTAATTTGGTCAGTAGTGCACCATATAAGAGATTGTAGGACTGAAACGGATATCCCCCTTTCTGATATTATCCCCCTTTCTGATATTATCCCCCTTTCTGATATTATCCCCATGGTTCCTAAACCTGATTTGCTATTTTTGACATTAAAGCATACCCAGTTGTCAATGGGAGACTCGGGAGTATGTAACCTGCTGCCTTAATGCTTCCGAAATGACCCTTCATTTCTTGCCATATGCATGTATGCTGATATAAATACAAATTTTTCTGTCACATTGAAAACTCACAATACATAAATTCTTCAGATGGGCTCAGGGAACCCCACACAGGTTTTATATATGCCACCAAAAATTAAATCAATTTGGGTTTGGAAGCAGAACGGCACAGCCTATTCTGCCAAAGGCTCCTAATTCCATGTCGCCATAAGGTCCCAGTCCGAGTGCATGGGCCGCCTTCACAAGATATATTTCTTCTCTTCACCACATATGCGAGTGGTACCAAGCTATTTTATGTAAACAATACAGTGAAATAATTAGGCGCTCCTACACATTCAATTTGGCGTGTTATATTCAAGTGACAAAAATATATTACAGGGTTATTTGTGTATAATTTGTGACGTTATAAAATAAATAATGTGATAAGTGCACAGTAAAAAAAATATATAATTGAAACTCCCTGCTCAAACCCTCTGGTAGGGCCTGTCCACGTTGGTCCCTGCAGATTCAAGATTTCTTCAAAAATCATGGGAGAAATGCAAGAAAAAAGGAGAAAAAACAACTAAGTGTAGATGATTTAAATCCAATTACTATTTTATGCCACCATTGCTGTATGTGATGTTGCAATTCAGGAATTAAGCAAAAACAACTCAAACAAGGCAGAGGCCTCTTGTTAGTCATTAAACTAATTTAGGGCAGTTGTTGGGCTGCCCACTTTTTTCCCCTCCCTCTGCGATTAAACTCTGCCTTTACCTCCACTTCCAACAAGCTCTATGAGAAACAAACTCATCCCCAGTGGTGGTCAGCCACTCATTGCCTCTCTGTAGCCCCGATAAACGTGTAACTGACCGTGTTAACCCTCTGTCGCAAGCCTTAATGTTGAATTTCTAGGGAGCCCAACAAAACAATTTGTGTTTCAAAAGGGTTGCAGATGCCCAAAACGCCTACTTTTGGCTTTAACTGAGGAATTTGAACATCAATGGAGTTCTATTTTAGATGACTGTTCCTTCAAACTAATGGATTTCATTATACAACATAAGACAAAAGATAAAATGAGATTTGAAAAACAAGTGAAGGATATATTAGAAAACTTGAAAGGATATGTTCAAATAGAGGGTTTTATGGAATTAGATAAAAATATATATTGAACCAACAGAGAAAGAAACCTTATAAAAAGCACACGGACTTACCAAGCAAGTGTAAACAAGGATTTTATTAAAGTGAATAAAAACAAGGGATAAGATTAAAAGATGAGGGGGACTCAACTCTACCAAGTCTATATACCTTGAGGCAAGGGTCTAACCATAGAGCCAAATCTGACACCCAAAAGACACAGGGAGCTCTGTAAAAGCACACATGTGAAACCTGTAAACACACTTAAAATAAGTACATCCACAGATAAGTAATCACCACACAATCTAGGTGAAAAGTTGCATAGAGTGGAGGCAAAGATAGTACAGATAGCAGTATTGTATATACGTCACCACTCAGAATATGGGTGTCACGGGCAATAAGTTGGCCAAGGCCTCATGTCAGGAAAAAAGAGGTAGGGGCCCCCCTCAACAGACTCCCACTCCAACGCGTTTCGACTTGAAACTGTCTTCTTCTGGGAGTGGTGAGGGGAGAAATGAGCTAGCATTTATAGGTAAAGTTAGTGGGGAGAAATGGCGCCAAATTAACATGTAATCCACAAAAGCTATCATACATGGGAGTACTCTCTTTAAGGCATAGCGTCCTAATTGCCGAGGAGTCATGGCTATTAACCTCATTGGTTTGAGGAAATCAGGTGGTGCAGCCATAATAATACCGTGTAAATACCGGAGTATAACGTGATGACGTCATCACGCATAGCGCGTCATCACGTATAGCGCGTCATCACGTATAGCGCGTCATCACGTAGGGTTGCCATAGCAACCATAGACGCGTGTTATCAGACGGGCGCCAGCCGAGAGAACAAAGGGCTACCGGGGCTACACTGCTGTAAAATAAGTGGCCCTGCTTGTACTCCACGGGTATATAACCCTACTTAAGCCTCCATCAAGGTATAATGCACGATCGAGAAGATGACGCCATTGACGTCATCACGCATTATGAGTCATTGCTAAACAATGTGTGGGGGATCACACAAACATGAAGAGGGTAACTAATGTCTATGGGAGCATCGTAGACCACAGAAAAAAATGTTACATACACAATGATGAATCTGGAGGGGGAGTATATACAAATAAACTGACGATAGTAGAAAAATAATTATTGATCAGCAGCTGGTTAGAGAGAACATCCCCCTCATTTGGTGTACACTATAGATTCAGAGGTTGATATAATAATAGCTAATATTTACAGTGATTGTATGTAGCCATGCTGTAAAATGGACTGCAGTTTCCTCTCCTGCTGGCAGTAAGGCCTGGTAAGTAACAGGGATGCCAGCAGTAATCATGGAGGTTTACCCTCACACCCTGGTGAGGTGCCCTACGTGTGGATGGGAGTGGCTACATACTCTGAGTCCACCATTAGTGACATCAGAGATGTGCCCGCCTCCTGAGAGATATAAGGCACAGCACTGCTCAAAGTTAGGGGTTGGAGTAAGGAGCAGGTCTGCTTTGAGACCTGGGGACAGAGGGCGCTAGTGCTGTAACTAGTGGCCCTATATTGATAAATCAGCAACAAGCTGTGTACACGATACTGTGTCCAGGGACCTGGCACAGGGGTGATCTCCCTGAGGGGAGAGGGGATCCCACTCCATTGGGAGGGTGTACCTTTGAAAGGAGCACACGGTGCAATGTGTGGCTAAGTGACTTACTGCGAGGGGCAGCTAGCCCACATCAAGCAATAAAGATGACCTTGACTCACTGTGTGAGTCTGGAATTACTCAGCAGGGGAAGGCATCACCAAGAAGGAGTTCCTCATCAGAACCATCTCCCTGCGGACGCAGAGATCCTGATGAGGTGGAGGCGCTGCACTGGATATAGGTAGGACTCATGCACACTACCTCAGCTGCCTGTCTGGGTTGGCAATCCCCACACAACATCATGCGGGAGACTCAGGAGTCCTGTTGCCAACAGGCGCACCACCAGACACGACCATGTAATGGGGCTGGTTAGACCACAGGGGCCAATGTGAGATTGGGTGGGTCAGGCTAGGCCAGGAAACCCGTTACATGTATATGAAAACACAAAAATAAATAACAAAAAATATATAAAGTATACCAGATAATTATCAAAAATAGACTGTAAATAAAGGCATAATATAAATCCATAATTACTAATTGAAGCATTAGTGTGTTATATACATAAGAGCAAATGAAATTGCTTGTCATCATATAAACTTATGTTGAAAAAAGTATATCATGAAAGTACTCCATGTCACAGCAAGCCTGGAAATTGTCCAGCACTTTATCCAAAAAGTCCTAGACTCTGTGGATAACAAAGTCTAATAAAGCTTGCACATAAAAAAGTGCATAATCTTTGATACCCGGCTTATTCCATCATTATGTCTAAATTGACTCGTGCCTCAAAAAATAACGATGTCCCAAAGGCACCCGAATGGCATAGATATGGGATGGAATAGCACAAGTTTAAGAAATCATCAGGAGAAATAATAGCACTAGTGATTTACTGTGTTGAGCGGTATTTCTGTGTGTATTATCATATATATATATATATATAATTATATATATATATACAGTGGTCGACAAATCACCCAAAAATCTACTTGCCGAACAAAAAATCTACTCGCCCCTAGCCCCGCCCCCAGCCCCGCTTAAAAAAAAAAATGAATAAATTCCTAGTAAGAACAACATTTGTTTTTGACATTAGTTTATTTATTGTATTACATTATACTACAATTAGTCCTTGTTACGTGTGTGTGTGTGTGTGTTTGTGTAAATGTCGGATTTAGAAAAAAAAGCCAGATGTGAATGACTAGTTTCCTGAACCCCATAACTAGTGCCTGGACGCCCCCGCTTCACAATATCTAAAGCAGCAATCCCGCCTTGGATCTTACCTGATCCGCAGTACCTCAATGTCCAGGTACCCTCATTCCCGCAATGTTATACATTGGAGGGGAGGTGTTCCCTACCTGTCTTCTGGGTTAGGGGAGATTCTGATGTCTTCTGTGTGAAGCTCGAGAGTTAGATCTGGAAGAAAGCATTATAGGTTATTTCGGTGTAGGTATAGGGCAGTTAAGAATATAGGGTAAATAAGAGATCCAGAGTGTGGGAGAGAGAGAGAGTGGGAGAGAGAGACAGAGAGTGTGAGTGAGAGCAGACAGAGAGAGAGAGTGGGTGGGTGAGAGAGAGAGAGTGTGGGTGTGAGAGAGAGAAACACAGAGAGAAAGTGTGGGTGAGAGAGAGTGTGGGTGAGAGAGAGAGTGGTAGAGAGAGAGTGTGTGTGAGAGACAGAGAGAGTGTGGGAAAGAGAGTGGGTGAGAGAGAGAGAGTGTGGGTGAGAGAGATTGTGGGTGAGAGAGAGACACAGAGAGAGAGTGTGGGTGAGAGAGAGAGTGTGGGTGAGAGAGAGAGAGAGAGAGAGTGTGGGTGAGAGAGAGAGTGTGGGTGAGAGAGGGAGACAGAGAGACAGCGAGAGAGACAGAGAGAAAGAGAGGGAGAGTGCGACAGAGAGTGCGACAGAGAGAGAGGGAGAGTGCAACAGAGAGAGAGAGTGCGACAGAGAAAGAGAGGGAGAGTGCGACAGAGAGAGAGAGGGAGAGTGCGACAGAGAGAGAGAAAGAGGGAGAGTACGACAGAGAGAGGGAGAGTGCGACAGAGAGAGAGGGAGGGAGAGTGCGATAGAGAGGGAGAGTGCAACAGAGAGAGAGGGAGAGTGCAACAGAGAGAGAGGGAGAGTGCGACAGAGAGAGAGGATGAGTGCGACAGGGAGAGAGAGGGAGAGTGCGACATCTATGATTGCTTTCCAGAGGTTTAAAATTTAGTAGGAATAATTATATGGTGAAAAATTATGTAATGATTAGTGAATTTATTTTATTTATTTATACCATGTTTTACCAGGAAGTAATATATTGAGAGTTACCTCTCGTTTTCAAGTATGTCCTGGGCATAGAGTTAAGATGACAAATAATACATGGTTACAAATACAGTTACATAAGTGAACAGGGTATACATTATATACAAATGAATAGCAGCAAGCACTGTGGTCTTTACAGAATAATCCGTCTATTATGATACAAAATGCTGATGAAGGAAGGGCAGTAGTAGTACTTAATTGACAAGACTATACACCAAGTGGCCCTTACACTATTAAACGATAGGTCTTCATTTGTTCACTTTATTCAAGATCCCACCAAGGGTTATTTGTTGTAGGTGCAACAACTTTTACAGTTTGATAGAGTGTTACAGGTTTAAATACTGTACCTCCGAAATGTTTTGAATTGTGCGTTGAATTGTGCGTTTCCCATTATTCCTATATTTTCCTATTTATTCCTATGTGTACCGAAAGTGTACAAAACACATTTCTCCACCAGGTAGCAAGAAAGTTTGTAAGAATGCTCAAATACCCTGGTGTATGCCATAAAGTGAGTAAGACCTTATAAAAGGTATTAAGCCTTAATCCCTGAAAATTGAGAGTGAATGGGAGACCCACCACAAACAATTTCATTGGGGGCTAACAGGGCTAATAGCCCAGTACTCACGGACACCTCTTGTAGTGGATGATGTGCTGCTGCTGATAGATCCAGGGAAAAACGAAAGAAGAGAGCACCATCGATGACTGGAGTCAGGAGGGGATCCAAATAACAAATTCTTTATTGGAGTAAAAGCACAGGAAACACCTCCTATGCGTTTCGAACAAAGGTTCTTGATCCTTGATAAAGAACCTTTGTTGGAAACGCGTAGGAGGTGTTTCCTGTGCTTTTACTCCAATAAAGAATTTGTTATTTGGATCCCCTCCTGACTCCAGTCATCGATGGTGCTCTCTTCTTTCGTTTTTCTCCACCAGGTAGACTGATTATCCAGCATTAGGTCACTGGGTAAAAATCTTTTCAATTCCAATTTTTTGGTAGATATAGGACACTTACTGTTTCTTACTCATAATAATTCTTCGGATACACATGTAGCGCAGTTTCCCCCACCCTATGGGAGATGTGGTGGCTACTGAGTGTGTGGTGCTTTACCTGTGGCTCAGAGGAGGCCTGAACCTCCGCTGCTGGGACCCTGGGGTGTACCTAATCTGTCTGGGGACAGCGCCTCCACCTGTGTGGGATCCTAACTATGTCAGATAACCCGTCACAGAACCCAATACAACAATACACACAATGGTATAGATAACAGGTTTACTAACAGGCAATGGGCAATACAATAACCATAGAACGTGGCCTCGCACGGTCTTACCCACACACCATACCCTCTGTCCACACCCTGGTGGTGTTTTCCGCAAAGTACTGAGTTGCCCTGGGCACTCAACCTCCCCAGTGTCCACAGAAGCCAACCCACCCAATGTATGTGTGACAGCGCTGCCCACAACCAGTGTGAGAGTTGGTGCACTTGTAGATGGAGGTGTGATACCTGCCGGGTGCTCCAATACCTGGTAGCACCGACAGAATGGTGACAGGGATCCGATGATCTAGCGACGTGGTCCGCGATGGCATCCGCCTCTACATGGGGTGCTATCTAGCTGGAGGGTCCCATCGTAAGAGTCTCTGTATGCGGTAGTGGTCTGGTCCCAGACCACAGGCCGCATCTGCTGCACGTCCCTGACACTGTGTCCCTGTTCTTTGCTGTGTCCCTGACATTAAGAATGCTACTGGGGCAGTGTCCCTATCTAAGGGGCCGGTCCCTGTAGCAGCCACAATCTACAGGGCAGTCGGGGCCTAGCTGGGGCCTAATAGGGGGTCTCTGGCCTAGTGCAGGGGTCTACAGACACCCTGCACACACCCTTACCCTCTGATGTTCCAGCTCCCACTGGCGTGGCTCGCAGTGTGCCAAATGTATCAATCTTGTGGCAGGAAACACAAAGACAAAGATACACAATCATAGTGCATACCATACAAACTGCTGATGATGAACTACTACAAAAAACTAAACTAACAAAACTTGACATACACATACAGCAATGAGACCATACACTAAATACAAAACAAAAACCAGATGTAAAGCTCAAAACAACCGATTTAATTAAAATAATGCATACACGATAACCTATTTTATATGCATTTATATTAGTGTAGATTTTTTATTTAAGTATTATCTAGTTTTTTAGCCTTTCTGAGGTCCATGCCTGTTGATTTTTATGTTAACTGTTGTTATATGTGTTATGTCTATTGCCTTGATGTTAGCTCTTAATTAATTGATTTAATTTATTGCTAGTGGTATAAATATAGGTTTTGCCCTCCCCTGTCACATGCCCTTGAGGAAGTGAGCCTACGAAATGCGTAGGGTTTCTGGGGGATTCTATGTGACTGTCTGACTGATAGTGTTGTTGCCGGTGGGTAAGGCTTATCTGCGGAGCTCAGCGCCTGTCTGTGCGGCGTTTAGTTAAAGAGAAGGGACGCTTCCGTGTGTGTGTGCGCACGCAAGGCACACGTGTTGCCTAGAGTTTGGGACTCCATCGGTTCCCTGCGTCGAACCTTCCCCCCCCCCCCAAGTGGGAGTCTTTTCCGGTGCTATAGCGGAGAGAGAAATGGCAGAGCACAACCGGAATCATCCAAGAAAGAGAATTAGGAGGAAAGTGCGTTATCCATAAAAAGATTTAATAGTCATGGAAGGAAAAAAGGGCAAGGCATTACCCTACCAACATGTTTCGTGCGACACAGAGCACTTTATCACGCCTTGGTTTGTGCACTATCCATGCATGTGCCTTTTATTTTTGTGCCTCCTGAGATGCTGTGGGGTACAGTAGAGGCAACGTTTATTCTAACATTTGCCGTAAACTAGCCGGGTTACATTCTGGGTATGTGCTGGGTATGTGCTGGGCTAGTTTGAGGCACGTTTAAGGCATTTCTGCATTGACTAACGACCCATAGGATTAACACAGCAGGGATCCCTGGCAGTCCCATTCAGTTTGAATGGGACTGCCAGGGACCCCCGCTGTTAATTTGATAGGCCATTAATCAATGCAGAAATGCTGGGGCTAGTTTAAGGAAAGTTTAAGGCATGTATTCAGAATGTACCTGGGTGTTTCCTGGGTTTTTGGGGAATTGCCACTGGTTTTTGTTAGAATAAGAGTTGCCTCTACTGTAATTAGAAGTCTGTTTTGGATTCGGCTTTCAATGAATTCAATATTCATCAGCTGTGCCTCAGCAGGGGCTCAGCTATCTGGATAAACCTGCATACCAATCCCATCACTGTGGCAACAAAGCATTTTCCTATTTGTCTGAAGTTTTTTGGCGCGAACTGCTGGCATCATTGACATGGTGAATAAAAATCTCCTCTGTTCACAAGTTTGTTAACCACTCCAGGAAGAAGTCCTGAAGGACGAAACGCGTAGAGTGAGTCAGACGGAGGCTTCCTTGTTTTCAAATGGACATTTTAAAAACCTAAAAATATGATTCTGTGCTGCACCAGCAATCTCTGCCTATCAAAGGAAATGATCTTATCAGCTCCAGGGACATTCTAAGCTTTATGTGGATGAGTATTACTCTAATCCCCTATTTTTCACCTTACCCCACCTGGGATATGATATACAGTACAGGACATTTCACCCTTTCAATGTATCCCCTGTGGGTGTCATTTCATCATAATATGTCTATTTCCCTGAGTACATTCATTTATATATGTAGCAGGGTTACCCCCTGGCTACTATTCTACCAATGGGCTGGTATTCACAGGCTTGACAGTAGTTGGTATGGGGTTTTCCCCTTCACCTTTGGTACTGCACTTGAGTGACAGTAGGGGGTGTACATCCTGTTGTAGCTGGGACAATGGGGTGCCCGGCTTCTGGCTGTACTTAAGGGCAGGACCGCCCTAAATTTGAAGGTTGTTCCTTCCCTCTGTGGAAGGCAGGTCACACGACTGGGAGCCTGAGATTGGGGCCTTCCCATGTGCTCTTCCCTCTGGGGAGGAGTGAGTGTGAACCAATACCTCTGCCTCCGCCAGGGAGGTGAGGAAGAGCTAGGATGGCTGCGGGTGCCCTTGGCCTGTAGTGGCGGTCCAGGGACCATCTTCATTGATATCTAAGCCAAAGACTGTATCCGGCAGAAGACTGTTGAGTACCTATTGTGTTACTGCAGACCGTAGTAATAAACCATCCTGTTTGCACTATACCTCTCGCCTGGTTTGTGATCTAACTGGGGGAGAGGTAATCAGTTTTACCGTGGAAGATCATCTCTATTTCCCTGGAGCCTACGGCAGATGGAGGCGCAGCACTGCTAAGTATCATGCGGGGTATGAACCCCACAAGCTTGTTCCTGTGTCCCCAAGTCATAGCGGACGACTCGGCCCTCCTGTTGCCAGCAGGTATATGTACTGTAATGGCCCCTATCTGCGATTAGGTGTGGGGGGGGGGGTGTGGGGGGAGGGAGGGGAAGCACTGTTACATATATATTGCTGCACCTACATGTTTTGCCACTTATAGATCTGTGGGATATATTTCTAAACAGACTATTTAGTCTATTTAGTCTTGTTCTGCATACATGTTTTTCTTCATTTGTGCAATGTTCCCAATGCAGTCCTTTTGAACTAGGATTATTTTTCTAAAGTGGGTATCTTTTTATTTGTATTATCATTTAGGTTTTTTTGTCCGTGTATTTACAATATATTTAGGAGGTTTTTCTTGTTTGGTTCCATGTGTTTGTCATTATAGAATTTATGTTAGATGTGTTATTGATTTGAATTAAAATTATTTTGTACTTTGGACACATCTTTTGTTGAATATTTAATTGATATATCTGAGTGCTTTTTATAGGGTTTCTTTTGTGTCTTGTGTCTTTATATTAATTATTCCCTTTGGCACCGCCAGTTCTGTTACTTTAAGCAGATATTATCTGGTTTAGTGATATCATTCATTATCAGCGGAGTATATTGTGGTATCCATTTTGTGTATGTGTATGTGTGTGCGTGTAATCTCTGTGCTTTTTTTCTGGGTGGAACGTGGGCATTCGCTGTATCCTCAACTTATTCATACGGCTAATGTGTAAATCAGGGGGGTGTAAACTGGGGAGGTGCAAGTTTTTTTGGGGGGGCTGATATGTGGGAGCAGAGCGGCAGTCGCGGGCGGTGGGGGAAGATGGCGGCAGAGGAGTTGGACAGCGGCAGAGGAGTTGGACGGCGGCAGAGGAGTTGGACGGCGGCAGAGGAGTTGGACGGCCGGGGAAGAGCACGCCATGGTGGTTCGACCAGGAAGTCTTCACTGACTTCTGGAGTCTTCCGCTGTTGCAGTGCGCTCCTTCCCAGGCCTCCTCCTCCTTCCGCCATCATCTCCCGCCACTTGCCTCTGCCACCACCCTGCTCCACGCCGCCTGTATACCAATTTAATAAAGTTTTTTTTTTTCATGTGATTTGGATTACATCAGGCAGGGGGGAGGGGGGCAACTGATATCACGGATGAAAAGGGGGGCTCGACTTAAAATGTTTGCTCACCCCTGTTGTAACCTTTTAATAAAGAAGCCATCTGCGCATACGTAAACGTTTGCCCATGCTCAGATGGTTACTGTGCAAATGGGTTCTCACAAAAATATTGTTGGAGCACCACAGTATCCCCGCCTTTTTTTGCAGGAAATAAAGCACTGTGTAAACTTATCATTGAAAGTTCAAACTGATGTATATAGAAAACCCAATGCAAAGAACTCTCTTCTCAGAGCAGCTTTGATCAAAGGGATTCCTTGAGGACCACTCTTGCGGCTACGTCGTAATTGTTCTGATGATTCAAACTTCAGACAACAAGCAGCTGAGTTAGATCAGTGCTTTACAGATAGAGTCTATAAAGAGAGGGAACGTATAGAAACCATAGAGGATGTTTCCCATACTGTTAAAAAATACCTTAATATAGAATGAGGCAGAATCTGGACATGTAATTAATACAAGTAAACACTCAGATTCAACATTCCTTTTTTATTGCAAGTTACCAAGTTACAGTACACTAGGTCAGGATGAGGCATCTGTATTGAAAAAAACATTGACATGTCTTAATGATGGGCTCGAAGTTAAAGATTGTGATACTTGGTCGAACAAGTGCCTTTAAGTGAGCATGCCTTCCATTATTCGCACGGATACAAACCTTGTTGTTTCTCTTTTCATTTTCTGAGTAAAACCAATTCTCTAGGAGGTAATCAAAGCAAGAAATATAGAATAAAGACATTTATTAATTGTGACTCTGATTTTATCTATCAATTACAATGTGGATGTTTAAAATCATGCGTAGGATAATGAAACACATGCGATTGAAAATATAGAGATATGAATCATCCGGTATCTAAACATTTATTTATTTTTGTCCCAAGGGAGGTTTACAGAATTTTTTCATTTTTGGTACAAAAAAAGATGTTCCATGTATTGTCAGAGAGGTGACTACATTGTTGAGAAGTTTATTAGATCTACATGTTAAAAACATGAACTCCTCGAGGACGTAATACTGGGTGGTATTAAATAATTTTTTTCAATTAACAAATTGAGGGTATTGCTGTGAAATAAATTGTTGTATACAAATTAGATTTAACCAATATGTACTGTATGTATTAAATCAATTTGTAATAAACAGTGATCTGAAATGTTGAGATTCCAAAATAGGAAACGCCTGTTTTAGCGATCACTGTTTGTCTGTCAGGATACCAGTAATTCATTATAGTAAATTGCTCTTTGCGGAATATCAAATTGTTCTATAATTTATAGATCTTTAACTGTTAGAGAATGAGAACACTCTCTGTATATATTGAAATTGGACATTTTGTCACGGCCATCTTGCCGGGACCACGTCTCCGCCAGCGTTTGGGCGCCAAGAAACCCTTTTCGCCGCAGCCGCTCCACCATTGGACACTCAGCCGCCACATGTTTCGCCAATATGGTAAGTTGACTTAAGAGGGTTTAATAGTTAGGATAGGGTGTTAAAGATAGGGGTTTTATGGTGCGGGATTAGGGTTTTGGGTAGGGAATGAGGGAAAGGGGTTAAGTTTTTTTAGACTAGGGGTTATTGTTAGTATTAGAGTTTTTTAGGATAAGTGCTAAGGTTAGAGGCTTACATTGGCGTCCAAGTGGCTCGCAGCGACTTGGTCGTGACAAAATGTTTGCTCACCCCTGGTGTAACCTTTTAATAAAGAAGCCATCTGCGCATACGTAAACGTTTGCCCATGCTCAGATGGTTACTGTGCAAATGGGCTCTCACAAAAATATTGTTGGAGGACCACAGTATCCCCGCCTTTTTTTGCAGGAAATAAAGCACTGTGTAAACTTATCATTGAAAGTTCAAACTGATGTATATAGAAAACCCAATGCAAAGAACTCTCTTCTCAGAGCAGCTTTGATCAAAGGGATTCCTTGAGGACCACTCTTGCGGCTACGTCGTAATTGTTCTGATGATTCAAACTTCAGACAACAAGCAGCTGAGTTAGATCAGTGCTTTACAGATAGAGTCTATAAAGAGAGGGAACGTATAGAAACCATAGAGGATGTTTCCCATACTGTTAAAAAATACCTTAATATAGAATGAGGCAGAATCTGGACATGTAATTAATACAAGTAAACACTCAGATTCAACATTCCTTTTTTATTGCAAGTTACCAAGTTACAGTACACTAGGTCAGGAAGAGGCATCTGTATTGAAAAAAACATTGAAATGTCTTAATGATGGGCTCGAAGTTAAAGATTGTGATACTTGGTCGAACATGTGCCTTTAAGTGAGCATGCCTTCCATTATTCGCACGGATACAAACCTTGTTGTTTCTCTTTTCATTTTCTGAGTAAAACCAATTCTCTAGGAGGTAATCAAAGCAAGAAATATAGAATAAAGACATTTATTAATTGTGACTCTGATTTTATCTATCAATTACAATGTGGATGTTTAAAATCATGCGTAGGATAATGAAACACATGCGATTGAAAATATAGAGATATGAATCATCCGGTATCTAAACATTTATTTATTTTTGTCCCAAGGGAGGTTTACAGAATTTTTTCATTTTTGGTACAAAAAAAGATGTTCCATGTATTGTCAGAGAGGTGACTACATTGTTGAGAAGTTTATTAGATCTACATGTTAAAAACATGAACTCCTCGAGGACGTAATACTGGGTGGTATTAAATAATTTTTTTCAATTAACAAATTGAGGGTATTGCTGTGAAATAAATTGTTGTATACAAATTAGATTTAACCAATATGTACTGTATGTATTAAATCAATTTGTAATAAACAGTGATCTGAAATGTTGAGATTCCAAAATAGGAAACGCCTGTTTTAGCGATCACTGTTTGTCTGTCAGGATACCAGTAATTCATTATAGTAAATTGCTCTTTGCGGAATATCAAATTGTTCTATAATTTATAGATCTTTAACTGTTAGAGAATGAGAACACTCTCTGTATATATTGAAATTGGACATTTTGTCACGGCCATCTTGCCGGGACCACGTCTCCGCCAGCGTTTGGGCGCCAAGAAACCCTTTTCGCCGCAGCCGCTCCACCATTGGACACTCAGCCGCCACATGTTTCGCCAATATGGTAAGTTGACTTAAGAGGGTTTAATAGTTAGGATAGGGTGTTAAAGATAGGGGTTTTATGGTGCGGGATTAGGGTTTTGGGTAGGGAATGAGGGAAAGGGGTTAAGTTTTTTTAGACTAGGGGTTATTGTTAGTATTAGGGTTTTTTAGGATAAGTGCTAAGGTTAGAGGCTTACATTGGCGTCCAAGTGGCTCGCAGCGACTTGGTCGTGACAAAATGTTTGCGACCGAATGTCCTAGAGTCCTAGACAGTGTATGTGTTACTTTGGCAGAGGGTGAAAGATATTACTGTATGCATTTGATTATTAACCCTTTGCCTAGAATATCAAGAGAGACCTGTAGAACCAATTATTGTAACTTTTGCATACTGTACATCTATATTTATGTATATATATATATTTGTGTATCAAATGCTCTAGATTGTTGCTTAGAAGTGTACTCTATAATTCATGTATATATTTGTATTAGGGGATGTATGTATTGTTTTTAAAGATTTTGATTCATTATCCAATGAGATGAACACGCATCTGATTTTAATGAACGTTGATTGTGACGGGATATTCATATCTGATTAGGGACCTGTTGGTTACTCCTTGACAAAGGGTCTTGGGCGTGAAACGCATAAGAGTTTTTTTTGTACCTGTTTTATGACTCTTTAATAAAGTATTTTATACTGACTGACAGTTTTGAAGTTTTCTGCCTTGCATCGGTGCTATGCCGAGATCTCCTGCGTTCGTTTTCTGTTGTAAATGTTACCTTGCGCACCTCGGAAAAAAATCTTTATACAACACTTAAAAACAAACGTGAGAAAAAATAACTCGCATTAAAAATACAATACTTTTAAATTATCACTTGGAAATTGTTGTAATAATAATAGACCTCTCACTCTGTCCCCCGAATCACGTCACCCCGAGCAAGTTGAAAAAGCGTAGTCAATGTTCCAAGCTTCTGACAGACCTCCGACCAAGCAGGCAGTGCCTGGATCCACTCCAGGAACATCTGCTACCTCGGAGTCATCGTTTTTGTGTTTGTTACCTTGCGCACGTCCAGTTTGGAATCCATGCAAACAGAAACAGCAGTTGCGAGAGAGTGTGGAAGAGCACAGATGCAGAGTCCAGGTTCTTAAAGAGGTAAGTATGCTTGTTTATATGTTTTAAAGAGAACAGGTTAAGTGTACGCCTACAGTGAAAAAGCAAATCTCTCCATGCTGTGCAAAACTACTCACATATCGAAATATGGGCTTAACTCAGTGATTGAGCAATCACTTATATTGAACAGCATCCTGTAGCACTAAAGTTGTGGGATGTTTAGAGTTGAAAAATACGGCGATAATTCTATAAGAAAAAAGAAAATATCACTTCGATCTTATTTCTTAACGCCAAATTGTACTGCCACTAGATTGACCCAGCTTTAGCTGGGGCTCTGTGCGATATCCATGTATTAGTAGCACCCGCTCACCTTTCATGTAGGTGTGTGTTTATATCTATATCAAGACTAGGCACCCACAGAATAAAAAAAAATAAAAAAATGCTTATAACAAAGGCTTGATTTAAAAATATTTTTCCCAATATTTTTGTCTTTAAGAATACATTTTTTCAGAAGACCTAAAAATACAAGTGTCTGCACAATTTGTATTGCTCTGGCTGGTGACGATCTGCAGAGAGAGTGATGAGAGAATCGGAGACCTGTGCATTCTGGGTGGTCTCCCTTGACTGAGTTTTGGACGGATGAACTGATTGTGGACATAACAGGGAAGGACTTGTATGGTCTGCTCCTTCGTTGTCTGCTTACTGCGGAGAGGAGGAACGTTAAATACATTTATTGGCATATGCACTCATTTTATCTACAGTACGTGTCCACCAGCCTGGTTATTTGCAGCGCTTCATTTTATTTTCTCTATTTAAGCTTCAATTACAAACAGGTTTTTACAAAATCTATGCACAAATGCAGCAATTCAATATGAGGTCAAACATTTCAATATTGCTGGTAGCATCTGCATAACCTTCAAACCGTTATTCCACTTGTTACTGAGAACACACAATATATGTTAACAAAAAGCCACATGCATGTTTCAAACAACGAGGGTAGGAGCTCTGCATGAAAATGTTTAGGTTACAGTTTGAATTAAAGGTGTAGCCAGTTAGAAGCTACTGCACATACAGCCACGGCCCCTTTTATTCTCCAACATCACCGCATTTTTCCTGGATTATTTTCAGAATGCCACGCACTTCACCCCGTTCATGCCCCGTTCATACCGCGTTCATACCGTGTTCATACCGCATACAGTATATTCAATATGACGGTGGTCACGCGGTAAGCGGCGGAAAGGCACTTAGAAAAAATCAGGCATTTTCCTGCCTGGGATTGATGCCGGAGGTCTCCGGAGCTGATACCATTAATAGCAGCACCAGAGCCCCCCGGCATGCATCCGAGGCAGGTAAAATGCATTTAAAGCCCACTTCATTACCTTAGTGGCTAACCGCTAAGGCAATGAAGGGGTTAACCAGCCGTGCCAGGTTTATTGTGGGTAGCGGGGGTGGGTGAAGGGGGTATTTGCCCCTTGGTGGCTGTTTAGGGCTTGCGGGGGGGGGGGAGGTTGCGGGTGGACTTAACCCCTTCATTGCCTTAGCGGCAATATAGTAGACAAGTACAAGCTGTACTATGACGAAGTCAACAGCAAAGCCTTCATTGCACAGTTTTGACACGATCAGGTAACTTTCCCTTGCTGCCTTATAAAATGTTCACTAGAGCTCAACTCTGACATGATGCTGCTGTTCCAGTCTCTACAGGCAGGTACCCATTAGAAACTGACACTTATTTTCAGATGTCAAGCTTCGCCATGCTTTCCTGCCTGCAGAGCCTGTGACCGTGTCATGTGAGTGCCTGCAGTGTTTTACTACTATATCTGGGAGTAAGGATGACAGAGGGCAGCATGTTATAAGTAACCAAGTGCTTTGCTCCCTCAGGACCTGGACGGCTTGCCATCATTGACAAAACCATGAATTATGCATTGTATCAGAAGATTGTCGGAGTATGTCAGGCCATCCATCTGTGAGTTGAAGCTGAAGCAAAAGTGGGTCATGCAGCAAGACAATGATCCTAAACATAAAAGTAGATCTACAAAAGAATGGCTGCAGAAGAAGAAATGAAACGTTTTAGAATGGCCAAGTCAAAGTCTGGACCTAAACCCCATCAAAATGTTGTGGCAGGACCTAAAGCTAGCTGTCCAAGCAAGGAAGCCCTCAAATGTCACCGAGTTGAAACAGTTCTGTAAGGAGTAATGGGCTAAAATTCCTCAAAACTGATGTGAGACGGACCAGCAGTTACAGGAAACGCTTAGTTCAAGTAATTGCTTCTCAAAGGGGTGCCATCAGGTACCAGGTTCACATACTTTTTCACATATGGATATTGAATGTTGAAATATATATCAAATGGAAATATTACTGTACGCTCATTTGCATGTCTTAGACAGGTCTGCAACCCTGCCTTTCACCATTATCACCCAGCACTTCCACTGCAGCAAGGGATTCTGGGAAAGGATATGCAAATGAGCACACAGTGCCACCTTTTGCTTCAAAACCATTCAACATGGTTCCCTATAGGCTTAAGTTTGCTGCATGGTCACAGCTTTGTGCACAGCCAGGGTTAAGATGCATAGCCAGTAAACCCACCCACAGACAGCTGTTTTGACCTTAATGGGTCTCCTCAGTGTGGGGTTGGTTATACTGGCTTTGCAAAAATGAAACAAGGATAGGTTCTACCATACTTAGTTAAGTTATGGTGGGTAAAAAAAAAGTGACAAAAACCCTCCACAGCAAAGCATATAGCAAATGGAAATATTACTGTATTCTCATTTGCATGTCTTAGACAGGTCTGCAACCCAACATTTCACCATTATCACCCAGCACACAGCACTTCCACTGCAGCAAGGGATTATGGGAAATGTCATGTAAATGAGCACACAGTGCCACCTTTTGCTTCAAAACCATTCAACATGGTTCCCTAAAACCTATCCTTGCTTCATTTTTGGAGAAACGAACCGAGGACTGTTCCAACTTTGGGAGGACAGTCCAAGGGCATGAACCTTCGCCACTGATGTGGCTTGGGCCCCTGATTGAGAGAGGGGAAAAAATTAAATAAAAAAAGCTGTCTGTGGGTGGGTTTACTGGCTATGCCACTTAACCCTAGCTGTGCTCAAAGCTGTGACCATGCAGCAAGCTTAAGCCTATAGGTAACCATGTTGAATTGTTTTGAAGCAAAAGGTGGCACTGTGTGCTCATTTGCATGTCATTTTCCAGAAGCCCTTGCTGCAGTGGAACCAATGTGTGCAGGGTGATAATGGTGAAAGGCAGGGTTGCAGACCTGTCTAAGACATGCAAATGAGCATACAATAATATTTACATTTGCTATATGCTTTGCTGTGAAGGGTTTTTGTCACTAATTTAACCCACCATAACTTAACTAAGTATGGTAAAAACCTATCCTTGCTTAATTGTTGCAAAGCCAGTAAAACCAACCCCACACTGAGGAGACACATTAAGGTCAAAACAGTGTGGGTGGTTTATCGGCCTTTTGGCCACGATCAAGTGTTGTGGTCAGAGGGCCCGCTGGGACTGTGGTGCCTTGCGGTATTGGCTCGAAAGAGTCTAAAGCCTGCATGCTGCTATTAGGGTGACACAGCATCACAAGCGTTTCTGTGGGTGAGAAATGGCGGCTTTCACGATGGAGGTGCGCTTACGGAATACAGTCTGGTTCCTGGCGAATGAAGAGGTCCGTTCCAGAGTCAGCTTGAAGACGATTGTGGAGAAAATTCTATGAGAGATGTGCTAGGTGGGGACGGCGAAGCTGTATTGCCTGCAAGATTTTCCTCGACAAGGAATTTACGATGTTACCTTTATCTTCGAACAAGACGCGTCCAGAGTCTATGAGGTATGCAAGGAGAAGAGGGAGGATGACCGACTCCAGGGAATTGCAGTCTACCCTTGCTTTATGATGGAGTAATGACAGCTAACAGTCCACATATACAATCCTTATGTACATGTAGCAGGGTCCCCCTGGCCCTCCTCACCTGCGCATAGTAGCGGGTACCCCCGCACCATGTCAGGCAGTTGCAGGGGCGATCGCGGCTCCCCGTGGCATCAGTGACAGGGCGTCACCATCTTGTGCGCGTTTGCGCATGCGCGGGGCACGTTTGCAGTCGCGGCGGCCATTACACCTAGCGCAGGAAAGTGTAGGGAGGCAGGAAGGACCCCTAGAAGTTGTGCATGCACAGTTAGGGCGATGCGGTGGCCATTACAGGTTTGCACAGGCTCCATGGAGAGTAGCGGCCATTATAGTGCGCACACGCGGCCCCAATGTTAAAGAGGGCCATAAAGGACTACAATTCCCAGCAGCCTCTGGGGACTGCACTTTCACCTTGGTCACAGGCAGCCAGACAGCCAATAGAGCTTGCAACTTCTCCTGCTGGAGAAGGATACATTGTTGTGTGCAGAGTCAGGAAGCAGACTGTGAAGCACATGAGTTAGTCAGGCTAAGGAGACAGTGGGGGAAGGAAGGGGGGCAGAGAGCTGCGAGCTTCTGCCCTAGGCCAGAAATCCCCAGGCTAGAGCTGAGGCCCTGACTCCCCACTAGTGAGGGTGGGTGTTCATAGGGACAGGCCCTTAGGTAAGGACCCTGTGCCCCTTCAGCTGTGTAGTTCCTTAGTGCAGGGACCCAGTGAAAGGGTTTGCTGCATGTTCCTGTAAGCTGTGTTGCTGATCCAGAGACTGTCCTTACGGTGGGACGCCAGCGGGACCCCCTCCCACGCGGAGGTACAGATCAGCGCTGGACCAAGCGGCACCGGTAGACCCTTTGCGAAGACACCCAGGTGTAGAGACGCCTGGGCAGGTATTTACAACCTTCCACACGTGCACCAACTTTAACTTGCTCCTCACATGTCACAGGCCTGTTCATACACTTGGGTGGGCTTGGACTCTTTGGACATGGGGTTGGGAAGGGGGTGTAAAGGTATAGCCCAGTTAGGGGCAAGGTTATAGCTGCCAGCTAGTGGCAGAGTGTAACATGGCTGTGTTTCTATACAGTATGATGTGATGTGATGTTATTGTGTTATTTGCCCATATAGTAAACCTGTGTTATATATACCTTGGTGTATGTGGTTCATATATGTGGGTCCTGTGTTGGGGACATTCTACACTCCTAGAATCCTGCACAGGTGGAGGCGCTGTAATTAGAAGATCGTTCCAGAGGATTCACCCCAGGCTCTCACTAGCAGAGGCTCAGACCTCCTGTGAGCCTGACAAGTATACTGCACCACACCTGGTAACATATAGGTTCCCCCTCACATACACTCTATATGCGATTGGGGTAAGGGGAATACCCATTACATACACAAGCAAGATATTATGCTATTCTTACAAAGGTACTGTACAGTTGTAAAAGGAGGGTTTGAACAAGCTAACACCTATGGTGTCTTTAACAGCAAGAGGAGATACTGGGTCAGTTTTAAGCCGGACCCTTCCTGTGTGGGAGGTGTGAGACAACCGCCAGAAAATTTCAGCATTGGAGGTGAGAGAGGCTTTTTGACTTACCTGGGCCAACCTTTATTTTGCAGAAATTGCTGCAAGTATAGTCATACGAAAGAGAAGTGTAACAAATCTTCAGTGGTGTGTAGGGTATGCGGGCAAGAGGGACATACGGCGGCAAACTGCAGAAACCCCCCACAAGTGCGATTTGTGCGGAGAAGGGGGGCACCTGGTGAGACAATACCAGCGGCGCTCCTACACACAGGCAGCGGCTGGAGAAAAATATGAACCGGATATGGGGGAAGAGATGGCAGAAACCTAGAGAGAGAAGCCCCCAACAGGGAGCATGGAGGGAATATTGTCGGAGGACCTTGAGATGAGCAAGTTGGAGCAGGACTTTCAGGAGCTGGGGGAAACCCCAGAAGCTACAACAATTGAAGAGACCCTGGAGTTGGAGGGATCCCGTTCTCAAAGGGGGGGGGGGATCAGAGGATACTGTGGGGATGCCCCAGGAACTTAAAGACACTTCTATTAAAGACTGGGCTCAGGAG
Source organism: Ascaphus truei (assembly GCF_040206685.1). Classification (NCBI taxonomy): domain Eukaryota; kingdom Metazoa; phylum Chordata; class Amphibia; order Anura; family Ascaphidae; genus Ascaphus; species Ascaphus truei. The sequence continues at coordinate 100,007,105 of NC_134485.1, read as the reverse complement.
ATGGAAGAGACTTTGGACTCAGGGGCGATGGACTTTTTGAATCCCTCTTTTCCCGAGGAGAAGGTCCTTCATAGTGATCATGAGACATTACAGAATACACTGGGAGAAGATATGGACATATCTTTGGGGGAAAAGAAAGCTCAAAAACAAAGAATTGAGTAAAATGTACTAAAAGAATGGAGGATGAATGAAAGAGAATGTAAGGGTGTGATAGTTTTTTTGATTGGGATAATTGAGAGAGTGAAGTAAGACGAGATGTATACTGTATACTGTGGGAGTTTTTTGAGTTAAGTTTGGTTTTTTTGTAATGTGCGGGTGGTTTTTTGTTTTTCGAAAAGTGATTTTGTAAATATTTTGTTGAATGTGAATAAAACATTTAAAAACAAAGCTGTCTGTCAGTGGGTTCCTGGAATCCCTTGCTGCAATGGAAGTGCTGGATGATAATGGTGAAAGGTGGGGTTGCAGATCTGTCTAAGACATGCAAATGAGCATACAGGAATATTTCCATTTGCTATATGCTTTGCTGTGGAGGGTTTTTGTCACTTTTTTTACCCACCATAACATAACTAAGTATGGTAAAACCTATCCCTTGCGTCATTTTTTTTTTTTTTTTTTGCATAGTCAGTATAACCAACCCCACACTGATGGTACCAATCAAGGTTGAAACAGCTGTGAGACCCCGCTGGCTGGGGCCGGGGGTGCAAGCCCCGCAACTTTGACGGAAGAGAAAGCGCTTTTGTGTTGCTGGTAACAGAAAGATTAAGAAGATGCAGAGGAGGAATGCTGTCCAGTTTGCCCTGCGTGATGATATCCGGATGGATCGGTTGGTGTTACAGAAGTTATTTGGCTTCAGCCCCATGGAATTGGACTATATCTTTGAAGTGACACCAAGTAAGTGTTACCAAGTGATCTTTGCAAACCCAGCTGCACATGAGAAATGTATGAAGCTGTATTCCCTGTTTAAGAGGGAGGCAAAATTGGATAAGATCTTCTTGGAGGACCTGACTAATAGGACCAGAAAAAATGTTTTTGTGGCGATTTACAATGAAAATGTAAATACAGAGGATGTAGCCTTTTGGCTTAAACAGTATTGTACTGTGGTGTACAAGAAACCAGAAAGGTGTGTGGATGAGGAGCGCATTAAAACCGGTGTAATGAAGTACACTGTGCTTTTGAAAGAGGACAAAGAGACATTAGAGCTGGTACATATTCCGAATGCGATACATATTGGGCAATTGCATGGATCAGTATTTTATGCGGGACAGCCAAGAAGGTGCAGGCGATGTGGGGCACCTGAGATGTGGGGCACCTGAGATGTGGGGCACCTGATCACTTGCAGAAGGATTGTATAGAGGAATTCTGTACAAAATGCAACCAACTGGGACACAGTAAACATGGATGTACGGAAGAAATGAAGTGCAATTTGTGTGGCAAAAACAGTCACAGTTTCAGACAGTGTCCCCAATCGTATGCAAACAGAGCCAGAGGAGGTTGGAGGAGAGAGGAGACAAAAACAGTGGGAAAAAAGATGGACGCTACAAACGAATGCCATGAGGAAGAAAAAATGGCCGCTACAAACGAATGCCATGCAGTTGAGGAACCACAGAAGTCAGCTGGAAAAAGTGGAGTGGAGCAGTGTGTGGCCATGGAGCCAGATACTCCCACCCCAGGCTCAAGCAACACCTTAGGGCCTGGGGATGCGGATGCTTTAAAGGAGGATGCTGGGGAGGAGCAGTTTGTAACCAGAGGAAAGAGAAAGTTACAATGCCAAAAAGAAACAGTTAAAAGAACAGTGCAACAAGTGGCAATGGATCTGAGTGGACTGAACTCTGATGAAAGCTCAGCTGATGAGGACTTTCCAGCAACCCCAGAAAGGGGAAACTGGGCAGATGAGGAGGAAACCGAATCAGAGGAGAGTGAATCTGATGGAGAGAATGGTGAGGAATGTAGGGAAGTAAAAAAGAGGAGTGTGAGTGAGGAGAGAAAGAGCATGAAAGTTGCATGGAAAAAATGGACAGAGGATGAGTGGAAGGGAAGGGGAAAGTCTCTGATATATGTGCGCATAAAGGACAAAGAAACAATACAAAAATGGCTGATTGGGTGGGGAAGGAGGGAAATATGGAACGTTTAAGCTTGATTATGGATGATTGGAAGGGAAGTCCAGAAAAGTACTGTATGAAGGAATACTGAATGATGATTGTTTTGTATGCTTGGGGAGGAGAGAAGGGGAGGGGGGGGAAAGGATGTTTATTGAAAGGACATTACAATTTGGCATGCAATGTTTATGAATATGAGGAGTTCAAAGCTGTGATGCCTCACCTGCAGCCTTTGTTGATGTTGAGGATGTTTGATGAAATGTTAGAGACAGAAGGGTTTGTAAGTAAGAAATTTTATGTTGATTTCTTTGACAAAAGGAAGTTACTGTGGTAAATGTTAGAATACAGTATGCTAGTTTAGTTTTTGCTGTGATAAAGTGAGAATTTACTGGGTAGAAATGTATTTGTTTGTTTGTAGTTCAGTATTTTAATGTAATGTAGGAAGTTATATTGTAATGCGTTTTTTTTGGCTATGTTTTTTAACTGAAGAAAGAATAGTTAATTAGTACATGATATAAGTTTAGTCCTGTGTACTCTAATGATTAGGAAAATAATGTTTTCTGTTTTTGTATTTTGTTTTGATGACATAAGCTGTAATGTTATATTATGAAAAGAAACAAATTTATTTAAAAAAAAAAAAAAAAAAAAAGGCGGGTTGCAGACCTGTCTAAGACATGCAAATGAGCATACAGTAATATTTCCATTTGCTATATGCTTTTCTGTGGAGAGTTTTTGTCACTTTTTTTACCCACCATAACTTAACTAAGTATGGTAAAACCTATTCCTTGCTTCATTTTTTGCATAGTCAGTATATCCAACCCCACACTTAGGAGAGCCATTAAGGTCGAAACAGCTGTCTGTGGGTGTGTTTGCTGGCTATGCATCTTAACCCTGGCTGTGCACAAAGCTGTGACCATGCAGCAAGCTTAAGCCTATAGGGAACCATGTTTATGGTTTTGAAGCAAAAGGTGGAATTCTCTGTGCTCATTTGCATGTCATTTCCCAGAATCCCTTGCTGCAGTGGAAGTGCTGGGTGATAATGGTGAAAGGCGGGTTGCAGACCTGTCTAGGACATGCAAATGAGCATACAGGAATATTTCCATTTGCTATATGCTTTGCTGTGGAGGGTTTTTGTCACTTTTTTTTACCCACCATAACTTAACTAAGTATATATGTATATACATATTCAAAAACGAATAGACGATACCGTTCTGTAGTTAACAAAATGATTTTATTTGTGCGAGTTTTCGAGATACATTGATCTCTTCTTCTGGTGATGTTACAATGAATAAAGCAAGGAAGGTTTTTACTTAAAAACAGTGCAAAGTTATAAAGAAAGATACTGTATTTATATACAGTAGTGCATAATTTAACTGAAAAGGCGAATTATCCGTTCACAAATAGAAATCTATATAACAATACACATAGCAAAATTATTTAGGTGAATAAATACCTACAGTATCTTATGATATTTTAGAACAGGTACCTGGGGGACCATCAGCAATGCATGAATATTTTCATTTGAATACCAAAATAGTTGTGAAACCTGTGTCTGAGCCCAGGGTGCAGTTTGGTAAAGTCAGGGTTTCAGGTGGAGTTAAATAGAACAGGCTAAGTTTATACTACACACAAATAGTCTTGGAATGTTTTGATTATGGTCAAATAATAAGCAAGGTGGGCATGAATGTGGTCTTGTATAGAAATAGTGTGTATGCACACATCAGACAAGTCAAATGTAGGATGACCAGATTTTCAAAAGTAGAAACCATAAAAAAATTATTTATAAAACAAATTATAATCACTTAAAAATAAATATTATACTGGTATTTGTTTAATAGCGTCCCCATTTACGCTGTATTATTGATTTATTTCAGTTTCTTAACATAACACAAACTCTTGAGTGTAGCAAAATTATGGTTTGGTTTAGATTAAGAAATCAGTTAACCGATATATTTAAAATGTTTGCTCTTTGATATGATCTATTACATAAAAACTGTCTATTTTTTTTTTTAAGGGTTTAACGTGAGTCCAAACAGGGTAAAGTTAAAACCTATTTTGAGACTGTCCCGGCTAAAGCAGAACATATGATCACCTTATGCAAATGTCCATATTGTGCAACGTATTTATATCTTTGATAAAGCGCCAGCTACTGCAAGAAACGCAACAGAGGTTCCTTGTTTTAAATCTTTTTTTTTTATCATGCTCAATAAACGTTTTGCTATTTTTTGATACTTTGCCTCCAGTTCTCCTTTTTACAGCAATCTTTCTCCTTTTGCTTTTTCGATTGTTATTCTTTTTCAAGAAGGAAGCACGCCAGGATGAAGTGATGGCTTTGCCTGCAGTGACGAATCCGTGAGTGCTCCTACAGTATGTTTGTCATTCACATTGACTGCAGAAGACTTGCTGCAATCTTTCAGGTTGGATATCGCTACATGCGTTTCTACCAGTTATTGGGGTTTCATTCAGAGCTCGGGTTTACCGGTGAGGCTACACTGTGGGGCCGCCGACATTCCGCTTTATCTGTTTGTTCCCCTTAGTCCCGGATTATATTACTCGGATGATTACTTACCTCCTGTAGGTTTTGTTCTCGATTTTGCTATTTATTTTGTAGCAATTTAATTTTTTACTTCTCAATTCCTTGGGATATGCAAAGGGAGGAAACATAGGCAAATGAAGTATTAGCAAGCCATTCAATAAAGTATAAGATGGGACCAAACGTAAATTCAGAACAATAATGTGCCTATACTATATATAATTTAAATGTAGTATTTATTGAAATGTAGCAAGAACTTATTTTTATTGCGTCAAATTGTCTACTGGTTGTGGTTATTTTGCATGGCGCTTTTCTTGCACGTGACAGCTACTAAGGCCAGCAGCAGCTACGTCGTGGCCTTTAGCTTGTTTTCAAGTTTGTGTTCATGTTACTGCTGTGACATCACGGCAAAATAGCTGTGGAGCGATCACATGATCATGCCCCCTGGCATTCAAACGGTTAATTAACAGGTCATCACATTTTCTGTCCTTTTTTAATGAGACTGCTGTACATCAGATCAACTCACCACAGCCTGAGTATGACGCACCCACACATATTCTCCTATAGATGAGAGATACACGGCCTGCTTATTTCCTTTCTAAGCCTGGAACTGTTTCCCCCCTCCCACTTAAATCTGAACGAATACGCAATACATACTTTTTATTTTGTCTGCTTTTCAAAGTCTATGACAGTCATATATATTACGTGTATATTTACAGCTATAAACAGTTTACCTACTAACATGAATCACAAAGGTATAGTCACTCGCTGGCAGGGTATTTGTCACCCTGGGCAAACCTTCAGCCGTGTGGCTCAATATTACCTGCTGGCCAGCACCATCCAGGGGTCTGAGACCCATTCTCCACTATGATGCAAACGCTGTGATACCAGCTGCAGCGGCTGCACCAATAAAGATCCTTTTTATATACTTCTGCCTGAGTAGCATTCTATTGGGCAGAGGTATGGATGAAAAGACTGTCATGGCGGGGACTGTAACTAGAGGCGCTGTCACCGATAAAGAGAACCTGAGGATCACCAAAAGCCTGTCCTGTTCCCCACAACATCGCGGAAGCTCATCTCTCCTGGACACTCACAGGTAATGGTTGCACTGGCCCCGCTCACGGAGTCCTGTAATGTAGAAAATGATATCTTGACATCAAGAATGGACCAAAATTTATGTAATAAATTGATATTTTTCTATATTACAAAACCCCATGAGTGCCTACACTTTTGTGATTCAAAAAAAGTGAAGTAAAGGGTATTCACTGTAAAAATAATAAAATCAAGTATCACAGGTTAGACCCTTCACTGATTTCCTTTGAACCTGTTCATTTCCAGTGACAATTAATACCTGATCGACGGGTAAAAATTAGAATACAATGTCACAGTAATACACTTGTTTCAGGAGCTTTATTTGACTATTCTCTAGCAAGATCATATATAATCCATATATTGTCACTGTTACCAAAGAAGTTTTACCATAAATGATGTTTAGGGTATATGCCATTAACCCCAGTGATACCAGTGTCAGATCCTTCGTGGCAGGGGCACATTGTGCTTGCAAAATCCTATGTGATTGACACTTACCCAGCTCCAGAGCGGAGAGAAACGCATGTACAGTGGCGGCCGCCTTTAGCCTCGTGCGGCCGTTTCAGCGCGACTTTTAAAACTGCGGGCAGGTGCAGTGTTTGATGCGGCATGTTCCGGTATTTAAAGCCGCGTCCGCGTGCATTTGTATTAGCGCTGGCTCGGCATGAACGCGGTGAAGTGCGTGGCATTCGAAAAAAATACCCAGACAAAATCGGAGATGTTGGAGAATAAAAGGGGCCGTGACAGGGTAGCGCGATGACATAAGAGTAGGAAATAGTGAGCGAGGATGCTGAGGTGTAAGCTGCAAGACAAACTGTGAGGTCTTAGAATAGCACTTATTCTACATCGATATTTATTACTAGATTTAAGGTTGAAGACTTCAGCTAACAGCTAGCAATTATAGGAGTCAGCTAGTTTGAATGGCATCTAATTATTATTTAGTTGATAGCTAATTCACTGCAGTCTTCCTTGACCATGTCTCTCTGTTAGTACAGTACCTCTGATCTCTTTGCTCATCACTTGCTTACAAGTCTATCCTCTACTCTCTGTGGACTGCGTGACGGGGGGTAGTGACGGTGCTTACTGCTGCATCTTATAGACAGCCTATCATATGAATTTAATTGAATACTTTGATTCATTTTATTTTTCACTGAGTAGGATTCGTTTTTACTTTTTCTCACACTGTCTTCCATATACTATACTGTCATTTTGACTCACACAAGCACCTACTGTAATTTAAACAAGCTGCAGCGCAGATAATATTTGATTGTCTGTCTTAGAAATATAGTGTTCACTTTTACACACACCTTCTGTTTCCTACTGCACTGCACAGTACACGCTGCCTATGCCTGTTCCTTTTTTATTATTTTTCTTTATTTATTAGTTTTCTATTTGTTGACTATTACTGTGTAAATAAAAGTTACATTTTAGTATAGTTCATAAGAGAGCTGCAAATGTAACTTCTTTGCCAGGGTGCGCTCTGTTCCCTATACGTTCCCTCCATTCCAGTATATTGTCCACTAATCAGTTCACAGTGATGCACTCTCCTCTGATGTGAAGCCTTAGGCCAAGTCCCCACTGGCTACTGCAGCGCCCGCTGTGGCGGACGCAGCAGGGACAAGAGCCGCCCCACAATGTGGCCGGGCCCACTGCGAGGGGGGCCCACCGCGCTGTGCCGATAGAAACTCCAGCTCTCAAGAAAATTGAGAGCAGGAATCGTGACGGAGCGCTAGACCACGCCCACTGGCAGTTCAGCCAATGAGGGCGAACCTGCCGGGTGACGTCACGGCCGCGCCTCCGTCACTCCCCCGTCTGTCTTTCCTCCTGCAGCTCACTGCAGGGCGGAGGACTCGGCTGCACGCGCCGCCTTAGAATGCGTCCATGGTTAGTGATGCCGTGCTGAGGCGCGCGGAGGCTGAGGGAAAGTGGGTGCTTTCCCTGGCCTTAGACTGCGCGCCGTCCGGGGGCGTGTCGGGGGGTGGGCCAGTGACATCACAGAGCTGGTCCGCCCTCATTGGGCGAACCGCTCACGTGACCGGCCCTGCGCTCCCATGAGCGCGAAAATGTTACATTTTGCTAAGTATTACGCTTCCGCACGCGTAAGCGAGCCCCTGCTAAAGCCGCTCTCATTGCAGCTGCAGGGGCTCAGTGCCGAGCGTAAGCGCGCCTCAGCACGGGTCAGCGCATAAGCGCTGACCATGTCCGAGGCCTTAGAGGAGTCAGGCTAGCTCTCATATTTGTGCCGATTATCTACTATATTATTATTGGTTGGGCTAGTTGATCGGTTCTCTTTGTAAGTGTACTAAAGCATTATTAGTATAATACTGCAATTGCCAATGCAAATAGTTGAATTGATATGCTTTTAATTTCAGTTTGCAATCAGTTTTGTAGGAATTTGACATTATTGCTTGTTCCTCTTTGACAGTCAGGGAAGACCCCAGCGTGCATGCGAGCCTTGTGATGTTTTCTAAAACGCCTGAATCTGATGAATGCTGCAGATGTTTGGAGGAGGAGGAGAAGGACAATGTCTGATTCCACTCAGGAAAGCTGGGGAAGAAATAAGTACGGTATAATCAATGTAATAGCCATCCCATGGCCCTGGTGCCAGAATGTCTATGGGACTTTGGCATTAAAAGGTTTAAACAATTGTAAGCTGTTTTCAAAACTGAATTAAATGAGTTGTGGGGAGAAAAAAAGGAATGAACATTTGTACCCTTTAGATGGGACCTAATGCATTTATTTTGAAGGAATATTTAACCACCAATGCCAAAAGGTAGTCTTCAATCAACTCAGCAGTAGAAATTGCTAGAATCACAAAAAAAATAAAGGAATAAAGAAAACTTTCAGTAGGATCAGTACATATGAAAATGCATTGGAAATATCTTCCTGGATATTTTTTCCTGTCGGGAAAATATTAGTGTCAAATAGTTATCACTGCAGTGTATTAAAGGCATGATGCCCCAAGCTGCTGTATGATGCAGTCAAATTATTCTTAATTTCTTGTTAAAATCTTACTTTTTATTTGTTTCCAAGCCTGCATGTGATTTTCAACGCATCGGTTAACTCACACTCTCCTTTTACTGACTGTGACCAATAAGTTGGGCAGAAGCATTTCTCATCATAGCCACAGCATGAACGCCGTTGACTCATTGTCCCATGATGGGAAATAGGTCAGGTGACAAGAATACATTGTACATAACCCAATGCAGACTAACATGTTTAGGTTACATTAAAAGGCAATTAGGCCCTTCCTATATTCAATTATTGCTCATTAATATGTTCTCACCATCAAGCTGACTTTAAAGCTGCCGTGCCATCTACCCAGCAACAATTGATAAAAATAACATAAAGTGCTGACAGATTACATCTGAACTATGGCAAATTAGGCCCAGTATTTTGTTATATAAAGATCCTGAAAACTGTCAGTCAAATACTAGCAGGCAGAGTGGACATGGGCGAAACTGTCAAAATGAGGTTCCTGAAATTCCACGGGTTGTTTTGACAAAATGCAGATTTCACGATCTGGGTGGATTCATTCAAATTCCAGAAGGATTTGTAGACTGTGTACACACATTTATAATCTGTCTGGAGAAAGAGAGATTTTTAATTTTATTAGCAGTTGCCTATGCTTTTAGAAAGTCAGGGACGGGACTAATTTAAATACAGGCATACCCCGGTTTAAGGACACTCACTTTAAGTACACTCGCGAGTAAGTACATCTTGCTCAATAGGCAAACGGCTGCTCACGCATGCGCCTGTCAGCATGTCCTGAATAACAATATCGTCTCCCTACCTGTACCGAAGCTGTGAGACTATAGAGCCTGTTACAAATGTGTTATTTACATCAGTTATGCACGTATATGACAATTGCAGTACAGTACATGCATCAATAAGTGGGGAAAAGGTAGTGCTTCACTTTAAGTACATTTTCGCTTTACATACATGCTCCGGTCCCATTGCGTATGTTAATGCGGGGTATGCCTGTATACTATGCATAGCCATTAGCATATTGCTCAGGCGTGTTTCTTTTTCAGCATAGGCATATATCCCTAATTTAATTGTAGGGATGCTCGAGGGGGATATAGAGACACACACACACACACACACACACACACACACACACACACACACACACACACACACACACACACACACACACACACACACACACACACACACACACACACACACACACACACACCACCCAGCAAGTTCAGAACCACAACACCCACCACATTATATAGTGTGTGTGTGTGTGTGTGTGTCAAAAGGAGTGCTACTGAGCGTGGCCAAATGTATACAACTCTATGGTGAAATCTACAGAATAAATGTTGTAAATGTGACTATGCCTGCTCTTCTCTTGTACTCGTCTCTTCTGCTCTTCTACTCTTCTCAGTGTTCATCAATGATCTTCCCACAGCTTGTAAGGAAGCCTCAATACACATGTATGCAGATGACACAATCCTATATGCACACAGCCATAGCCTATCTGACCTTCAACACATACTTCAGTCTGACTTTTTGAGACTCGAAAACTGGATTTCCCAAAACAAACTGTTTTTTTTAAACACTGACAAGACTGTAACAATGGTATTTGGGACCAAAACTAAATTTTTAAAGCTTCCAGCGACTGAGCTCCAGATCAGAACCGATGCTAACACCACCCTAACTCCTGTCACTAGTTTTAAATACCTGGGTATATGGTTTGACTCCCACATAACATTCTGGATGCACATTGCTACCCTCACATCCAAGACCTATGCCAAACTAGGTGTACTTTACAGGAACAAATCCTCCCTAAGTCTGCTGGTCAGAAAGCATATCGAACAGCAGATGCTAATGCCAATTATCGACTATGGAGACATAGTATATGGCTCAGCACCCCAAACCCACCTTAGCAAACTTGACACCATCTACCATTCAATATGCCGTTTTGTTCTCCAATGCAACTACAACACACATCACTGGGAAATGCTCAAAGAACTACATTGGTCATCACTCGAGTCTAGGTGCAAAGTTCACCTTTCCTGTCTTGCCTCCAAATTCTTTCAGGGCAAGCTACCCATCTATCTGAACAAGCTCCTCACCCATACCACATGGAGCACTTATCATCTGAGATCAGACTCCAAAAGACTGTTCATTGTCCCAAGGCTCAACAAAGTATCTGTCCGTTCCTACTTCTCTTACCGTGCTCCCCAAAACTGGAACAACCTACCGGAGACTCTCACATCCACCACCAGTTTAAGTTCGTTCAAAACTAAGGCTGTCTCACATTTTAATCTGGTCTGTAACTGTTTCATAAGCCTATAATATATATTTTCTTTAACTGTGCATGCAATGTCTTGTATATAATGTATACCCTGTTCATTTATGTAACATGTAACCATGTATTATTTGTCTTTACTCTATGCCCAGGACATACTTGAAAACGAGAGGTAACTCTCAATGTATTACTTCCTGGTAAAACATTTTATAAATAAATTATGCCTGAGATACTCCATTTTGTCTCACTGAATTGGTAATGCCAAACATTCCATTTTGTCTCATTGAAGCTGACTTTTGTGTGAACTTTTCAACTTTACATTGTTAAAGGTGCAGCAGTAATTTGAAGTGGCTGCTATATCTCTGCCTTTACAACTCCCTAGCATTCATACTGCTCTAAAAAAGGAGATAAGACAAATGGAATCCATCTGCTGGCAGACACTCAGGGTTTGAAGAGGTGCGATTAACTGAGTACACAGCACAGGGGGGCCAGTGCAACTTATTTTGGAGTTCAGCAATAGATTTAGAGATACTGTACCATTGTTCTATCTCTCTTCACTTTTGGGCTCATCGCGCTTTGAGGTGGAGGTGTATGCCACTGCACCACTACCTTATCATATTGTTGAATTTATTCATACACTCTTATACCAACACTTTTATTATTTCATAACAATAAGTATCTGAAACGCATACCATGCTTTTATGTAAACACTGACAGGTAAACGAGAAGCATTTCCATCAATGTCCAAATATGATATTGAATAAATAGGTGCACTCACAATAACTTAGAAGATTTGCTATGGGTGCTCTGAAATCCCTAACGTGAAGGTATGATAGAATAAGAAAACATTTAAACCGTCTGTCACGGAAGGCCAGAACTTAACACGGGGACCAAGGCACCAGACAGAATACATGAGTGAAATAAAGGATATTTATTCTGGCCGGAGCCAGCAGACACAACACAAATTCACCAACAGAGTTTACACTCACCAAACGGGATTACGGGGAGAATCCTAGCTGATTGGGTGCAAGGCGCCACTACAAAGGCTTACCTGGGAGTTGCTTCCACAATCCATAGGGGTAGGGACTGTCCAGACTTCAGTGCTGCTATACGTGAGCAAGAACTTTTGAAAATCTCACTCAAAAATCCTGCTCTCTGCTTCTCCAGCAAAGGTGCAAGTTCTGGGCTCAGACCAGATTTGAATTTCCCACTCGCATGGGCCCTGAGCCTCGTTCTATGCATCTCCGACAACCAGCCAAGTCCTCAGCACAAACAGGTTTGTATCTCCCGCTTGCCAGCCTCAGTCTCTGTATCTCCAGCAAATCTCCTCTGAGATATCTCAAGAGTCCTGTTGCACAAAGCAAGTTTAAAGTTCCAATCGGCACCGAGCCTCATTCTGGGTTTCTTCTGCAAAGCCCACGGAGCACACCGCTTAGTCCGCATCCACGCCAGCAGCATAAACTCAAGAGATCAACTTGGGCTCCCTTTATATATTTTCCCTGCTTCCATTGAAAAGCATGGGAAGCAGAGGTGCGACCACTCACAGCGTGGATGCTGTGTGTGGGTCAATTACAGAGTGAGGGCTCGTCTGTGCTGTCCAATCAGAGTTGGACAACAGGGGCAGGTTTAGGCTAGAGATGGAACTTGAAACCGACCCATCAGAACAGCCCCTATGGGACTGGGACCCGGCAACTGTTCCCCCGGCAGGCCAGATATCTCTCATTGAGATAGGCTCCTGAGTGTCCGGGGGTCGGGCACAGGCTCTGCTGTTTGAGCCAGTGCCAACTTGGCCTGTCCCCCCCCCCCCCACCTCCTCACCTCCCCTCCAGAATGAGCACAAAATGGTTTCCCAGATATGCAGGCGGGACAAAGGGGTTTTGGTAGCCTTGCATGTCCAGGGAACACAGAAATACTTTATAGAAGTAAACCCAAACATTACACAAAATAAAGGTTTACATTAGACATTAAGACATAGGATTTGAGCTAGATGAGCCTCAATAATTCACAGGGAAATCCTGCAAATCCATCCAGACGTATAGCGGCAATGGCTGGGCTTAACCTTTATTATAGTAGCCATGATACCCCTTCTGTCACACCGGCACTCCAGTGGACTGGCAAAAACCTTTCTCAAAGGTGCAGGCTAGGACTGAAACGTTGATCCTTCTATTTCATTTTCACAAAGTTATTTTTGCAAGTTCACTGGAGTGCCGGTTTCATTCTTTCCTTGTTCTTCCAAAAATGATCTTGGTAAGGGAGGTGTTGCTAACTGTTAAGATGTCCCACACACTGATCTTGCCAACTGAATAAAGCAACTGCCCGAATTCCAATGTACCTCCTCTCACCTCCCTATTGCTAACAGTCACCAATTACTCCCTCCAAACCCTTCCAAACAATTCCCTTGACAGCCCGGGCCCTGTCTCTCATCCTTCTGTCATGCATCTTCCCCATCCCATTACGCAAGTTTGTCCTTAACAGAAGCAATTTGTATTGCTTGATCCAAAAATACATTGTTGCTTAATCTGAAACTGCTGATTCCACTTTCTTGTGCTTTTTTTTTTTTAGTATGTTCGTATTTATTTCTACCAATGAATTTGCATTAAAATGCCTGTCATGGTTGCAATAGAATTCATAGAAACAATAAAAAACATCAGTAACTTCTTCCTTTGTGAAAAAGACAAAGAGATTGTTTGAAGCTCAAGATGGAATTATAACATAAACCCAGTTCTGAATGTGTTTGACATTATATTGCTAAGGTGGTGGAATAGGAGATACTGCATTTCCCCTTTGCTAGTGGGCTCCTATAAACAGGGAGATAAGGTAACTTGCCTAGGGTCACCAGGAATTCTGGGAATTGAACCAGGGTCCCTGCAGTGTCATTGTTTACAGAGTCAGGGTCTTCACTCACTGAGCCAACTCTCCTCCCTAAAATCATAAAGATTTTGCTAGACCAGTGATTCCCAACCAAGAACTCCTTGAAGCAGTCTCAGGGGTTCCTCCTACAAACCATGAAGGGGGGGGGGGTGGTATGTATTTTCTAGGGTGGATTGAGTGAGAGTGGGGTAATTGATGGAAGGTAGGGGCGAGTGAGAGAAGACAGGGGGCGGGAGGGAGTGAGTAAGGAAAAAAGGGAGTAAGAGTGAGATGCAAGGGATAAATACATGCGAGGCGGGAGGTGGGGAGAGTTAGTGAGACGGATGGGAGAGAAATACATGGGTAGAGGGTGGGAAATAGAGGTGGCTCGTGAGGTGTGACATTTTGTGACTGACCCCTGTCGAGCCTAATATGTGTCAGCCAGATAGGGGTTCCATGAGATTTTTCGAAATACTTCAAGGGTTCCTCAAAACAAAAAAGGTTGGGAATCACTGTGCTAGACTGTGGATGCAGTTAATTATTTATAAGAGTATAAGCCCATTTTGGGAAAATATTTTGATGGTGCTAATTATCCTTTCCACCCGTCTTCTGTACACCCGCCCTCCCCTCAAAAAAATCTGCCTTCTCCCCCCTTACCTTTCAGTAATAGTTTTGTGTTATCCTTTATTGTTGTTGTCTTGTTGATATTATACCTGTATACAATGGAAAATGCAAGCTAAAAATAAGGTGATATAAAAAAAAACATATATTCATATGTCTCCCCAACGCTCTTATTTGTTCACGTCCTCGTTTCTCCTCTTACCTCATTCTGCTAGTACAGTATGTATGTAGACAGTGTATTTATAACAGCTGCATGGTGCCCTCTTCTGGCCACTTACTGTATGCTTATCAATTGGGTTATTCAATGGTGCATTGAAACTTACAATAACTTGGCACATTCTGTTAATGTTTGTGGTAGTGTCCATCCCCACGGAAAGTACAGAAAAGACCTCCCTAGTAGCAGTTCATTACCTCTATCATTTCCTATGTCCGGAAACCGTATTCTAATGTGTTACATACCACAACAAATGCTATGGTGAGAACTTATCCAGTCTTGGCTTTGCAGAGAATATATTGATGCAAAGTCTTGAAGTTATAAACTATAAGACCAAGATGGTTATTTATCAAAGTCTCCCAGCTGCAAAACTGGAACAACCCCCCCCCCAAACACAAACATTTATTAGGGAATATTGCTTAATATATTTGATGCATGGTTGTTGCACCAGCTTTACCCTGGTTTTGCAGCTGGGAAACTTTAAAAAATGACCCCATCCCCCAAACGGTTGTCCCGTTTGACTGCACTGCAGTACAGATGTAGACAGCCCTTGGACAAGTCAAATTTAGCACAGTTATGCTTGGGCAGGTTTACACATCGACAAATGAATTGACAACTAACTGGTTACCAAGAAGTCTAAAATAATAATGCTTCATGAAGCAATCCACTGTGTTAAACCGCAGAAGCAGTGCCCTGACCACACAACTCTGCTGACTAGCAAGGGGCAATGCCACATAGCAAGTGTAATTGTTTTCTTTACTTAATTGCATCCTGTAAAAAACACTTAGGCTGCGGCCATGGTGTATGAACATGAGCGCTCGGCTGTCCCTCTGCAATTTGCTAGCGCAAGCAGGGGTGCATGGTGTTTAAGGGAGGGGTCGTGTAATTGGCTGGATCGGGTGTGTTATTAAAGGAACTATCAAGACGTAATTTTGGGTCATGTGGTCCTTCTGAGCGCTTGGAAATCAATTTTCCATGTCGCTCCCAAGCGCTGAGCATAGCCAAGCGTACGTGCACATGTGTGCGAAATGTCAGCGTGGCCATGCTCATTAGGTTACATTAAAGTGAGCACGCCAAGCGCCAAGCATGAGCGCGCTCAGCGGCAGCGTGGTCGCAACCTTTGGCCGCGTTCATGGATAGTGCTTGCGGGCGGAGGCGCTGAGCCCCAACAGCCGCAATGAGAGCGGCTTTACTAGGGGCGCACTTGCGGAAGCGTAGGTCTTAGTAAAATTTTAAATCTTCGCGCTTTACGGAGCGCAGGGCCGGTCACGTGAGCGGTTCGCCCAATGAGGGTGAACTAGCTCCGTGACGTCACTGGCCCGCCCGCTGACACGCCCCTGACACGCCCCCGGACAGCACCCGCTTTCCCTCAGCCTCAGCGCACCTCCGCCCACAAGCGGTATCCATGGACGAAGCCTTAGAAGTGTCACTGAGCTACATTTAACTTATTAAACCCTTTTTCATTAACTAATTAGTTCTACTTGAAACAGTGCTGAGTCTACCTCCAATTGTCTGAGACACAGCTGAAAGTGAATAATTTTCCATGGGAATATGAACTGTGACAAACACTGTTACAAACATCAGTTTTTCTTTGGTAGAATAACTAGCATAACAGATGACAAATGTGCCCAGTTCCAAATACTACAAAGTGCTGCTTTTTCCGTTATTTTGTTTTCTATTCTTGCTCCACCCACAGTCACTGTTCATGCATCCTCTCCCTGACACTTTTCTATCTGCTCCTGCTATAAGACTCACAATTTTCTTCCAGATGTGGATACGTGGCTTTACAGTCACATGACAATCTGGTTTAATGCTAACAGGCACTAGATGAGCAGAATTTGATTTTATAGATCCCAACCCAACAAAAAAACTTCACTGGGTTCTGAAGATAATTTGAACTGTGAAAATAGAACACTTAAAGCTTGTTCTATAGTGCTCGTGATTCCTCCGCCATACGCGTGCGTGTCAATCATAGTTGGCTGTGTTTGTCATCCGTTTGTAAAGATGGGACGCGCGCGCGTGCACGGCCGGCAGCGGTGGCGCGGCAGACAGGAAAAAATATAATGAAAATTATATTTTCGCGCTGCTGCCGAGCCGCAGGCCAATCAGAGCGTGTCCTAACGCTGTCATGCCCCCAAGCCCCCACTGTCAGCCAGCGTCACCGCCTGCAATATGTAAACGAAGTGCGCGCCACGTTCAAATGGAATTCTTCCCAGAGGTCATTGCAGTCCCAAGGTTACCATGAAGCTAGAGATTAAGCAAATCATGATTTTCCAAAACAAACAACAAAACAACAGCATTTAAAAACTTTACTGAGTTGAAATGTAGTCAAAGGTGACCCATCTAAGTGGATCAAAAATATTTTCAAACCCTACTGGTTGACTGTGCATACATTCCCTTATCAAACTAACTGGGCACAATCTATCATTTCTAGAAATGAAAATCACCTAAGAGCCAACCAGGCAGATTGCATTCTGGGCAACATGGGAACGCAGGATGCGATTGTGACGGTTGGGGCAGCCTGGCATGCATATTAAAGGTTAAGCTCGCTCGTTGCCTCTACCCATCAAGATGGTGGCCGAGGTACAGATGTTGCAAGACTTACCGTTTTCGGGGTTGCGATTGCGGCATTGAAAACAGAAAGGATTAACGCTACGGGGGTCCCTCTTTCAGAAATCGACTTACGTAGCGCTAATCCTTCAGAGCCATCTGTGTATGTATGTATGTATGTATGTATGTATGTATGTATGTATGAATGTATGTATGTATGTATTGTATGTATGTATGTATGTATGTATGTATGTATGTATGTATGTATTGTATGTATGTATGTATGTATGTATGTATGTATTGTATGTATGAATGTATGTATGTATGCATGTATGTATGTATGTATGTATGAATGTATGTATGTATGTATGTATGTATGTATGTATGTATGTATGAATGTATGTATGTATGTATGTATGTATGTATGTATGTATGTATGTATGTCTTTATTTATATAGTGCCATTAGTGTACATAGCGCTTCACAGCAGAAATACATGTGACAATCATATAAATAACAAATAGCACAAATAACACATAAGGGGAATAAGTGCTTCAGACATAAAAGTAACGTTTTAGAAGAGGAGTCCCTGCTCCCATGTGCTTACAATCTAATTGGTGGGGAGATCGTACAAAGACAGTAGGAGAGCATTCAGGTAAGTGCGTCTGCAGGGGGCCAAGCTTTATGTATCGTGTATAGTATTAGCCATGGTGCTACTCATATGCTTCTTTAAGCAAGTGTGTCTTAAGATGGGTCTTAAAGGTGGATAGAGAGGGTGCTAGTCGGCTTTGAGTGGAAGCCAAACAGTGTGGAGAAGCTGCACAGAGTCCTAGTGCAGATCAAAACTCTTGAGACAAGAAGCAGTCTCTGTGTAAAGGCTAAGGTCATTTAAAACTGTCTAACCCCCTTGATGACGTAGATATGAGTATCTATGTTATGAGGGGGAATACTATAGGACCATATGACTGTATGTCATCAAGGTGGTTGCACACACTGGGTTCAATGTCATGTCCAACCCCCTTGATGATGTAGATGACTGAATATGGTCCTATAGTATTCCACCTCATGACGTAGATACCCATATTCGGTTATTTACGAGGGGGTTGGACATTTTAAATATCCTTAGCCTTTGCACGGAGACTGCAGCCTAACTCAAGAGTGCTCTGGGACTCTGCGCAGCTCCTCCACACAGTTTGACTTGTCCAATTAAGCGAATGATTACCTCTGCGGGGGCTCCTTTCAGAAGCGTGGACCCTTCTCAACGTTAATCCTTGTGGGCCGCAAGCGATCCCTGCAGGCACCGTCCTGAGTGCTGCAGACGTATACTTGTTTGTCCATGGCATTGGGGACAGTAAGTCTTACTACACCTGTACTGATTAAGTTGGCCATCTTATGGGCTCAAAATGGCTACCTGCACGTTTTTCTTTGGCCCCATGTAAAAACTGTTTATTCCAAATGTTTATTTTGCTGTGTTAATTTGGTTAGGCTTCATTGTGTAGTGGGCCAGTAATTCACTTAGCAAGGCCAACACACAATGAATACAAGGGCTAGACTTTGTTTAGGGCTGGTGCTGTTCTTGGGAACACTGAGGAAGTGGGGGAACGGCGTACACTCATGTAGGGGGAACATGCACTCCAAGAGCGGAGGTATTGTTTGTTCCCGACAGTGAGGCATCGATCTCTGTGGGAGGTATTAAACTGAAACTTGAAACTGGGGTCTGGGTCCTAGCCCTGTCAGCTTTATTCCCATTTCCCAGTTTGAATTTCCCAGTCCCCTTAAGCTCGACCCTGAGGGCTGTCCTAAAGCACTGTTACTGCCTCTGCCCTCAGTCTCTGATTGTCTTCCCTGAGCCAATCTCTTCGCTAATTGGTCGGCACCCAGTTTTCCATGTTTTCAGATGAAGGCCGGGAAAGTATGTAAGCCGATACCGAGCTCCACAGTTGTTCATGGTTATCTCAGTGTTAAAGACTAACTAGAATTACAAATGGGGGACCGAGAGGCTATTATCCTGAGTCACTCAGTATAGAGGGAGAAAGGGGGTGGCCTGGGATTAAAGGGGTTACACCCCATTTGGCCATCCCCTGACCTCACCCGGGAGTCAAAGGGTTAACTGGGCTAAGACCCAGAACGGTGATTTAACCCCTGTAATGACATGTACATGTGTATTCCCCTGTTTTATTGTAACATCTGGTCTGCAGCACACACCCACTGGGATCCATCTGGGAGCACAAGGGTTAATAGTTGTATAGTGATTATAGCCCTTTGTGTAGTTTTCTTGCCTTTCAGGCACCATTTTGCAGGTTCCCATAGGCCGCCATTAGGGCTCAATGCTTTTTAATGGTGAATCTTGCTGTGGAGTCCTGTTCCTGAGAAGACCAGCAGATGGCGTCCGAGAGGGAGAGCGGCGGTTTCCCATTGAAAGTCAATGGGCTCATTGACTTCAATGGAGAAACCCTCGAGAGAGCTTTCCAGGAACGAGTTGGCTGCCGTCCAAACCGCTTAACCACAAAGCGGATACAATTTCAATAGGAGAGCTTTGATCACTTACAAGTCAAGTTCAATGACAAGTGGTGTGGGAATAAACAGTTCTATGGCCCCTAGGAATAAAATTCTTTCTGTCCCTAGTTCCTAGACCTCCCCCCCACTCGACCACAACCGGGTCCCCGTATCCTGGACCCCCGATAAGGGTCGAACCGAGAAGAGCGGGCTGCGCCATAGGTTCCAATGGCGGCGGCAGAACCAGCTCAGGAAAATGGCTAAGTGTCAAAGCAGGAATTTGGTATTCCATAGCTCTGGTTCCGGAGGGTCAGAGAGTCAGGGTTTGGGGTATCTGTAGCCACTGCTCCGGCATCGCTGCAGAACCATCCTTGACCCTCCGGGACCAACCCGACGGAGTATGGACCCCCTTGAAAGGTCGGGATTTTTCCCATAGACTCCAATGGCGGCCAAACCCCATTGACCGGCTACGGCGGAAAACTCCCATTGACTTCAACGGCGGCATCGCCCCGTTGAAAGTCTATGGCGGGGATTCCCATAGCCGCCAATGGCAGCGGTTTGTCATTGAAAGTCTATGGCAGCGGAACCCGTTGTTTTCAATGGGGATTTAGTGAAAAACCGTGATTTATTTTACAGCGGAGATTTGTGTATTAAAATGTAAAACGGTTTTAAGTGTATTTGTGTATCTCCGGTTTCCCAGGTCGTAGCAGATCGCAAATTGGACCATAGGGTGTCCCAGTTCCGGCATTGAGAACTGGGAAGTTTGGACCTGCTGGACACAAAGGAACCGGATATTTTAATATGTTCATGTTTTATCCAACATACTGTATTCCGAGATATGGGTAAAACTCAGAGGAAATTCCTTTGCATACCAGGGTAGCATATGGCCCGAAAGGCGACCCCATGTCTAGGACTTGAGAATGTTTCAAAGGATTTTGTCACCTCCACTGTTTGCATGAGGGTGGAGACTACTCAAACCAGAGCAGTCTTCAAGTGTTCCATTTCACATCTTACAACAAAGGATTTCCTGCCAGGTACTCCATTTGGTAGACTAGCTGGCATTCCTGATATAGAGGAGGGGTCATAGAAATGGGACCCCAAAGCTCTACTGCGCATATCCCAACTAGCCGGGGGCATGGGTCAAAAAGTGTTCCCACATTAACCACTGGCTAGAGTTAATTGAAAACCAATCCACGGTACTCAATGTTAAGGATAGGGCACAAAAGGTTTATAAACTGATGTCCACCCAGTATCCTTTGTCTTCAATTTATCATCTGATGGCTACCTGATTGCGAGAGAATTGCTATGCTATATACTTCTCATTCCCCAACCCCAAAGTAAGTGTACTTCTTGTCTGTTACTGTATTATTCGTGTGTTCACCTATCCAAAGGAATAAATATACTTTATTATATCTAAGACTCGTCCCAGTTCAGACCCAGTGATAAATATATATCATCTGTTATATATATTTATGAGTGACTATACAGCCTACCATAATCTCACCGTGACAGGCGTGTATAATAACTGGTGGCAGCAGTGGGATTTAACTGGACTTGGATTACAGTATTCTGCGGGGTACTGTGATCTAGCAGGGACTCGATTGGTACTTGCGAGTTCCTGGGTCTAAAGATATTGAACACACGTTAGTGCAACAAGTAACACAAGTTGTCACACCACCTCACCTGCTGCGACCCAGAATCATGAGTGAAGCGGTGAACGCCTATTACCTGAAAACTAGAAATCAGCTAAAAGACAAGTGCCGTGCCTATGGACTGGAATATGCGGACCAGGAGGTCGAGGACATGATTGCCGCAATCACAGCACATGAAGCCCAGCTTGCAGAGTCTCAAGATACGACTCAGCTTGTCCTTGTGCAGCCACCCGGAGATCAGGGACTGAACCCAGTGCCGGAGCGGCAGGATCCCGGGGAGGGGACAAGTGCACCTCCTGGGACAAGTGCAACACGAGGGGCACTGATGGCTACGGCCACCAGTCCGTTTACCCCTAAAATGTTGGCACTGATTACAATGTGGGGAGACCGAGGGACAGCGGAGGAGCGGCTAAAGTTTATCTCAATGGCAGTGAACAGACCCGCTTATTGCCCCCCGGTCTAACCCCACAAAGATGAACTCCAACTGGACAAGCACAGTCTCACCAAGTACGTGGAAGGCACTGATCGGATCGACATGTTTTTAAGGAACTTTGAAACGCAGTGCCGGCGGTACGGGGTGCTTCCCCAGCATAGGGTTGCACGCCTGGACCCACTACTCTCCGGCTTGGCTAAGCAGACCTTGATGGCGCTTACAGATGAGTTTGCTGATGACTATGACCACCTGAAAGAACTTTTGCTGTTTCAGCACGGTTTTACCCCTGAGGCTTACCGGGGTAAATTCCGGCTGGAGGAGAGGCACCCTCAGGAGACCTATGTCACTTATGTGACCCGCATGGCTTTGTACGGGCTACACTGGGTGGAGGGCTCTGAGGCCAGGACTTACCAATGCCTGCTGGACCTCATCTTTCAGGAGCAGCTCATGCAGCAGTGCCCGCCGGCAGTGAGGGCTTTTGTGTATGATTAAAAGCCCAAGACCTACACCGAGGCGGCGAGGATGGCCGATGACTATGTGGTCAGCTGGTCCCAAATGACCGCCAAGGTACCAGCCAAAGTGGTAACCCCACCGGTGCCGGCCAAGAAAGCTGTGAGTACCCCCCAGTGGACCCAAAAGCCGCCTGCGGGCAGCGGGTCACAGAAGGCGGGAGAGCTCCGGCATGAGCGCCGGTGTTACAATTGCAACAACACTGGTCACCTCAGACCAGATTGCCCGGAACCCCTGCGTTCCAATGGACCCTATCGATGGCAACGCACCCCAGCTGCGAAGCCGGTAGCCCGCATGTGTGTGGCTTCCACCAAAGAACCAGGACCGGTCATGGAAACAACTCCCAGCGAGACGTCCCATGTCACCCCTATCCCGGTTTCATCGGTGCCTACAGCCAGGAGCAGAGGACATCTCGGCGCAGACCTGCAGCAGACGGACGGCCGGAGCAAACATCTCACCCCAGTCACAGTCGGTGACCGGCAAGCAGTCGGCTTGCTGGATTCAGGAGCCGCAGTGACCCTGGTCCGACCTGATATGGTCCGGCCAGAGGAATTGCTCCCAGGCCCCGGGATGCAGATCACTGTGGCCGACGGAGAGCCACGTTTCCTGCAGGTGGCCCGCATCTTTTTGGATTGGGGGGTGGGCAAGGGTGTGCGGGAGGTGGGGGTTTTACCCGGTTTGGATGCCGACATTCTTTTGGGCAACGACCTGGGACCGATGACCTGCACCTACGACCGTGTGCCCCAGCCCGCTGCAGTAGCGGCGGTTACCAGGAGCCAGACCGCGGCCATGCCGGCGGCGGCCACTCCAGTCCCCCCGCCTATGGGACAAACGTTAGCGGAGGGCACAGAGGAGCCCGGGGAGGTAAGCCAGGATCAGTTGCAACCACAGGCTGACTTACTGTTCCCCCTTATCTTGTCCCCTTCCCCTGACAATGACATGACTGGGGGGTGGCCAGACTTAGGAGCCCAGTTTTGGGAGGCAGTGAAGGCAGACCCTACCCTGGCCGGTGTGAGACTTCGGGCGTCCGAATCTCAGGCAGGGGAGGGCACTGAGCGCTGCCTATGGCATAAGGGACTCCTATACAGAGAAGAAGGGAACCCGGGGATAGAGGAGGGATTGACCGGTAAGCGACAGCTAGTAGTGCCCCAGGGGTACCGACAGCAATTGTTACGGGTAGCTCACTCTATTCCGTTAGCGGGACATCAGGGGTCACCAGGACGCGAGCCCGGTTATTGCAGCATTACTACTGGCCGGGGGCATCCCGAGATGCGAGCAATTTCTGCCGCTCTTGTGATGCCTGCCAGCGAGTAGGTAAGGCGGGCGACCGTGTGAAGGCACCCCTGAAACCCCTACCGATAATAGGGGAACCCTTCCAGAAGGTAGCAATGGACCTGATAGGACCCCTCATGATTCCTAGCAGGTCGGGGAAGCGCTACATCCTCACGGTGGTGGATTTTGCCACCTGGTACCCTGAGGCGGTAGCGCTTGGCACCATAAGTGCCAAGACAGTGGCAGCAGCGTTGCTGAACATTTTTGCTAGGGTAGGTTTCCCTAGTGAGATCCTAACCGATCAGGGGTCGCAGTTCATGAGTGAACTGTTGCATTGTCTCTGGGATGCCTGCGGTGTACAGCACCGCGCACTACCCCTTACCATCCCCAGACAAACGGATTATGTGAGAGGTTTAACGGGACCCTGAAGCAGATGCTTCAGACCTTAATAGAGGCGGAGGGGAAGGACTGGGAGATTCACCTGCAGCACTTGCTGTTTGCATACCGAGAGGTACCGCAAGAATCTACAGGCTTCTCCCCCTTCGAGCTACTATATGGCCGCAGGGTACGTGGACCTCTGGACCTATTCTGTGAGGGATGGGAAGGGGAGACTACTGCTACTGATGCTTCAGTGATCCAGTATGTAGTAGATCTCAGAGACCGGTTAGAGATGCTCATGGGGGTGACCCAAGACCACCTCAGGGCTGCTCAGACCAAGCAGAAGCGATGGTATGACCAGCAGGCCCGTAGCAGAGAATTCATCCCAGGACAGCAGGTGCTTGTTCTCAAACCCACTCGGGAGAACAAGCTGATGGCTGCCTGGTCGGGACCGTACTCGGTTATCCGAAAGGTGAATGAGTGCAACTATGTTGTACAGGTAGCACCTGAGAGGCACAAAACATACCACATCAACATGTTGAAAGAGTACAGAGCACCGAGTATGGGAGCAGTGCTGGCCATTTGTAGCCCACTGCTGGAAGATCCGGCGAGCAATGCTCTGCCTGATCTCCTAGGGGAGGCAAGGCAGGGAAACACTGTAGAGCAGGTAGAGATAGGGGCACAGTTGAGTGCTAGGCAGAAGGGAGAAGCCAGGGACATGCTAGCTCAGTTTAGCGCCCTCTTCACTGACATGCCAGGGACCACACATCTCACAAAACACCCAGTACACACAGGGGACCTGCAGCCTCTGCATAAGCACGCTTATAGAGTGTCAACAGAGGTCAAGACCAGTATGGAGAGAGAGATTGAGGAGATGCTGACCCTAGGGGTAATTACTCCATCCCAGAGCCCTTGGGAAAGTCCAGTAGTCCTAGTTCATAAAAAGGACAAGACCACCAGGTTTTGTGTGGACTACTGGTTGCTCAACGCTGGGACGGTGTCAGATGCTTACCCCATGCCCCGCATGGATGAGTTACTAGATGAACTCGCGGGGGCAAAATATCTGACCACCATGGATTTGAGCAAAGGCTATTGGCAAATCCCACTGACCCTGGAGGCTAGGGAGAAGTCAGCATTCATCACTCCAAGTGGCCTCTATGAGTTTTTAGTGATGCCATTTGGGATGAAGAATGCCCCAGCTACCTTTCAACGCCTGGTCAATAGGTTACTGGAAGGGATGCAGAGCTATGCCAGGGCTTACTTAGATGACATTGCTGTCTTTAGTAATTCCTGGGAATCCCACATAGGACATGTGTCTGCGGTGCTGGGTAGGATCAGGGAGGCTGGGCTTACCTTAAAACCCACTAAGTGTATGGTAGGGAAGGCAGAAGTCCTGTACTTTGGGCACAGGGTGGGTGGAGGGCATCTCAAACCAGAGCCAGCCAAGGTAGAAGCCATAGTTGAGTGGCCTGTTCCAAAAACCAAGAAACAGGTCATGGCATTTTTGGGCACCGCAGGGTACTATAGGAAATTTGTCCCACAGTACAGCGCCCAGGCCAAACCCCTGACTGATCTGACCAAGAAGCAACTGCCTGTGCTTATTACCTGGACTCCTGCCTGTGAAACTGCTTTCCAGGCCCTGAAAACTGCACTTGCTGGAGCCCCTATACTGGCTGCCCCAGACTATACCAAGCATTTTCTTATACAAACTGATGCCTCAGACTTTGGTGTGGGTGCTCAGTTTGATAAGATCTACCGTCCTCTTGAAGCCTGGATGACCAGCAGATCTAGACGAATGTCCCCACAGATGTATTTTGTGGCGAAAACACGGGGCAGCGTACAACCGTCCTTCTGGCACCTTAAATCTCCTAGGAATATGAGCCTGGGCTTTATTGATTTCATCCAAGATATCGAAATTGTTGGCGGAAATAATACACTTGGCGGGAAGGATCGTCTCTGAGGATTCATTAGATTCGTTCTCCGTGGAGAACTGGCGAGACAAGGCGTTGGCCTTGATATTCTTGGTGCCAGGAATATAAGAAATTGTGTAATTGAACCGAGAAAAGAACAAAGCCCAGCGGGCTTGACGGGATCCCAAACGACGAGCCCCCTCAATGTACAATAAGTTTTTGTGATCGGTGAGGATGGCTACTGGCTCCTTGGTACCCTCGAGGAGATGTCTCCATTCTTGGAGGGCCAATTTGATGGCCAGAAGCTCCCGGTTCCCGACATCATAATTTCTCTCGGCTGAAGAGAACTTCCTGGAAAAGAATCCACAAGGATAGAGTTTTTCCTGTGGGGAAGATCTCTGAGAAAGCCCTGCACCGGCTCCCACATCGGAGACATCTACTTCTAGAGTAAAAGGAAGGGAAGTATCCGGATGCCGAAGGATGGAGGCAGACACGAAGGCTCTTTTGAGACAGTCGAACGCTTCGATGGCTTCAGGGGACCAAACAGTCGGATCATCACCTTTCTTGGTCAGGGCAGTGATAGGTAGAGCAATAGTAGAGAAATTACGGATGAATTTCTGTAGTAATTAGCAAAGCTAAGGAAACGCTGCACGGCTTTGAGGGAGTTCGGCAACGGCCAGTCGAGAACAGACTTCAATTTCTCAGGGTCCATGGTGAAGCCTTTGTCAGAGATTATATAGCCTAAGAAGGCTGTGGAAGATTGATGGAAAAGACATTTCTCCATTTTCGTGTAGAGGCGATTAGCACGAAGCCGAGAGAGTACCTACTTGGTATGGTGAATGTGCTCCTCCAAGCTTTTGGAGAAAATGAGGATGTCGTCCAAATATACGATGACGAACGTTCCCAAAATGTCCCGGAAGATATCATTCATGAATTCTTGGAAAGCAGCAGGGGCATTGCATAGGCCGAACGGCATCACTATGTACTCATAATGTCCCGAACGCGTGTTAAACGCGGTTTTCCATTCGTCCCCGTCTTTTATACGAATATGATTGTAGGCTCCTCTTAAATCGAGTTTGGAAAATAAAGAGGCTCCTTGTAGACGGTCGAAGAGTTCTGAAATCAAAGGAAGGGGGTACCGTTTTTTTACCGTAATCTTGTTAAGCCCATGAAAGTCGATACAGGGTCTTAAGGAGCCATCCTTCTTTTTCACGAAGAAGCCTGCCCCAGTGGGGGAGGTGGAATTCCGGATGAACCCCTTCTTAAGATTCTCCTGGATGTATGACGTCATCGCTTCCGTCTCGGGCACAGACAAGGGGTAAGACTTGGACTTGGGGAGTATGGTTCCAGGAATTAAATCAATGGGACAGTCATAAGAGCAATGAGGGGGTAACACCTCAGCCTGGGTTTTGTTGAAGACATCTAAGAATTCATGGTATACCTTCGGCAAAGCGGGGTGGGGAGATGAGGTGGTGTCGAGGCCAGCGAGCACGGCAACAGGAGGAGAAACAGTCTTCTCTGGGGTAGCAGCCCATTGGATCAGCAAAACATTGGTCCAATCAATACGCGGGTTGTGAAGCTGAAGCCACGGCAATCCCAGAATAACCTGGACAGTAGGGGAGTGGAAAACATTGAAGACCATTACCTCAGTATGGGAAGAAAAACGGTGGTCACTGTTACTCCAAAAAGAACTCCAACCAGGCGCGTAAAAACTAAATTACTTTAATGATCAAAAACAAAAAAGAACATCCACATGGTAGTATACCTCTGATAAAGTTCTACTATAGAACGAAACGCGTCAGAGGTATACTACCATGTGGATACATAAGTACCAGCACTCACTGTCTAATAGCTAAATGATGAAAACAGTTGTAATGCAGAATAAACATTTAATAATAAAATGAACCAGAAATAAATCAAATGTGTTTGCAGAAACCAGTATCACAAATGGGCATGTCAGGGGTGTCTGATTTGACCAGGTATAGGGGAAGGGAGGCTTAGGGAAGTACCTCTCGGTCCTTTTGGACCAGGGGGAATGGGCCAGATGAAGAGGTAGTCCCTCGAAACGTCGCCCCCCTAGCATACTTTCCGTTCTCCGTTTTTTTTGTGTATATTCCTTGTGTTTCATGTTTTTTCCCCTTTTCCTTCTTTCCCCCCCCCCACCCCTCACTTTGTGACATGCCCATTTGTGATACTGGTTTCTGCAAACACATTTGATTTATTTCTGGTTCATTTTATTATTAAATGTTTATTCTGCATTACAACTGTTTTCATCATTTAGCTATTAGACAGTGAGTGCTGGTACTTACGTAGATTTGTTAGTACTATACAGGGGAATAAGGGTCCCCTTTTGTTCCGTGCACCCTGCAATTGCATATATTTAATACCATCAGAGTGCTGTCTATCGTCCCCTTTTACCACTACCATGTGGATGTTCTTTTTTGTTTTTGATCATTAAAGTAATTTAGTTTTTACGCGCCTGGTTGGAGTTCTTTTTGGAGTAGCAGTGACCGCCGTTTTTCTTCCCATACCTGATTTACCTTTTGCGAGCAGGAGCATGCCACCGCTTCCAGCAACAACAGCAGCATTCTCTTCCAGCAGCACCTGGCGGTTCTACAGTTTGATCGGAGATGTGGGCCAGCTGACATAACCCCTCGGTTACCAGATGCAGGTGAGGCTAGCAGTAGCTGGATATTTGATTTACTTTGGGGCTCTGTTCTGACAGGGCTCCGCTGTACTTCTACCAGCCATGCTTTAAACGCCCCCCATCTAGGTCTATGGGTTCATTATAGAGGTTTTTATGATATCATTGGACATTTTGTTGCTGCGGTGTTTTACTCTACTGCTTCATTATATATCCACAAATCTGCATCGTTGCAGCATCAATGTTTTGGGTGCAAACCCTATTCTCCAATCCATTACCTCAGTATGACCATCCGCGGTGGTCAGTGTAAGTGGAATTGACTCCCAAATGATGAAGGCTGGTTGAAGCGGTCGACCGTCAATAGCCTCCAGGCCGATGGGCGACTTTTTCTTGACTAACAGGATTTGGTTGTTGCAAGCGAAGGCGTGATCAAGAAAGTTGCCACCAGACCCGGAGTCGATGAACGCTTCCACCTCTATTTGAAGATCAGGACCCAAAAGAGTTATGGGGGGTAATATCTTCTTCGGTAGTTCCTTAGGGAGAGAGGGGCAAGGAGAAATAGTACCCGGTAGAAGCCCCTCTACCTTTACTGGGCGTTCCCGTTTCCCGGTTTCAAGTGGCAGTGACGAAGTTGGTGTTCTGGGGAACCGCAGTAATAGCAGAGACCCTCCTCGTGGCGTTGCGCTTTCTCAGCGGCCGAAGCTGTTGGCTACCGATCTGCATCGGTTCAGGGGCGTCCAACACAGGGAAGGCCAATGGAGGAGACCTAGGAGAAACAGGCAAGGATGAGAGAGAACGAAAACGGTGGCGCTCGTGGCGTCGTTCTTGAGTGCGCTGATCCATCCGGATACTGAGGGCAATGAGTTCCTTGAGGGTTGAAGGCCGGGCGTGAGGTGCAAGGTCATCTTGAGAGATTCGGACAATCCGTGCCAGTATGCCGCAGCAAGAGCTTCATTGTTCTACTGGGTTTCTGCAGCGATGTTGTGGAACTCCACTGCGTATCTTGCAGCTGACCTACGAGTCTGAGAGAGATGAAACAAGGAAAAAGCGGCAGTCTCTCTACGCGCTGATATGTCAAAAACCTGTTGGAACTCATGCCGGAATTTGGAGTAATCTTGGGTTATATCTGGTCTGTGTTCCCAGAGGGGAGAAGCCCAAGCGAGAGCGTCACCAGTGAGTAGGGCATAGACATAGGCCACCTTAGTACGTCCAGTAGGGAAGTGGGACGGGGACATCTCGAACTGGACATCACACTGATTCAGGAACCCTCGGCAAGCGAGTGGGTCCCCGTCAGACCGGTTGGGGGGTGGAATACGTGGCCGCAGATTACTTATAGGCACTGGGGCCGGAGAAGACGGTGCCACAGGAGATTCCCGGAGAGATAAGTTAGAAAGTCTCTGTGTGACATTAGTGAGTTGGTCACTTAGGAATTGCCAATGTTCCATGGAGACACCTTGGCCCACCTCAGGGGGGGTCTGCATTTGTTGGGCTCTGCATAATGTAATGCCGGTATGCCCGCAGACCTGGCCAGTCCCCAGTACTAAGGTGGGTAAAGGTATAACACGCACCCACAGCAGTGAGGGCGTGCCCGGAGTGTGGTAATTGCGTTGCCGGGCCTGGTGAGTAAGGGTTAACGTTATACTTGCTGAATCCGGGGTGCAGGAGGTCGGAAGGTAATGTCCAAAACCCAGAGTTCAGGGGTTGGAGAGAGCAGCGTAGTGATGTCCGAAAGCCAGGGTTCAAGAGCAGGAGAAGGCAGTGCAGTCAAGTCCAAAGCAGAGTTCAAGTTCAAACCAAAGGAATCCAAACAGGGGCAGGGACAGGAACAAGAGCTGAAACAGACAAGGGAGCTGAGCATAGACACTGCACACACAGAAGCTACAGGAAAGCTATGCAGAGCAGGGACTGAGAGGACAGAGAGAGGTTATATGGGAAGAAGGGCCAATAGGGGTGAAGGGAGGAGCAGGGGTTTGAGTGGGTAATTGCTGGGATATGTCTGTGAGATCAGGGGAGGAGACAGGGAGGTAATCGAGGGTAATTGCCTGCAGCCGACGGGGGCGGAGCTAATGCCTGGGCAGGGTTGGTAACTAGAGTGGGTGCGCGCTCCTTCTGTAACCTTGTTATGCGTGCACACCGCGCGTGCACCAGAGCGTGGGGGAAGCATCGGCACGGGAGACAGAGGGGAAGGAGGAGCGGAGGAACCAGGTAGAGAAAGGGCTGGGATGACGGAGGCACGTCGAGAGGCGCGTGTACCACGATATGAGGCAAGAGATTGGGAGCGTGCGCGCTCGTGAGAGAACGTGTGCCTGGGCGTGCGGACCGTGCCATGGAGGAACGACGCAGGGAGGATAGAGATTGGGGACGTAGGGGAGCGGGACAGCTAGCCTCCGTGGGACCTGGGGTGACGGGGACATGCTGGGAAGCGCGAGTCCCCCGATCCGTTACAGATAGGAGAAAAAAGACAGCGCACGTCTCATAGGTTTTAAACAAATTTAAAGTGCTAAATTGCGAGTAGGTACGTATTGCATGTTCAAGATATTACTATCATTCAGGCATTACATGTCAGGTACATGTTACCCCTTTGGACAGGAAATCAGCAACTCTGAGCGTCCGCTGCGTTTCTGTCCTGAATCGCTGAAGAGGGATCCTCACGAGACGTGTGTGGATCCTGGGTCCAATGTAGATAGCCTCCAATAATAGTCCGTTGGTAAGGGGCATGCAAAATGGAAATTGCACAATATTACAGGGAACTCCCAACACTGGTGGCGATAAACTCCAGAAGTACTCCACAGATATACGGTGCAACAGTCTATGACGTCACAAGACCGCGTCACGCTATGAGCAGCGTTCTGGTCTAAGGTCGTAGACTAAATAATTAAGCTGCAGGAACAGGAAATACTCACCAAGTTATGTGGAGTAACAAATGGCAAAAATAATGCTTCCAACATGTTTCGTATTAACCTACTTCGAGATAGAGAGAAAGAGAGAGCGAGAGAGAAAGAGAGAAAGAAAGAGAGAGCGAGAGAGCGAGAGAGAGAATGGCAGCACACACTGAAAAAAGGTCGCAGCAGAGGCAGTCTGCAAGGATCCCTAGAGATCCAATATACCGGCACAGCACAAGAGATAATCACAAAAAGTGGTTTATTGGGTCCAAAATGCACACATATGACCGACGTTTCGGCCTTTTACACACTGCTGATTCTTGGGCCTGGTGGTCGTGCTTTCACACCCCCCTCCCCCCCGGGCTAAAATCTGCCAGCCAGTACAGATTGCCAACTATTCTTTGCCATATATCTGCACTATAATTACAGACAGTGTACTAATTTATTTATTTTAATAATTTAGTAAGGAGACATTTTTTGAAATAGGTAACTATTACACTGAAGTAGAGCTCCAATATGTTTTTATAACCGATTTAATTAGTCATTTTAAGTTCAGGCACTTCACGTTAAGGCACTAAAATATGGAACAATTATGTGTCCCGACAGACCTTTTTGGGACAACAGGACGTCTGGCAACCCTTCGTTTAACCCATTAAACAGCTGGTATAGTCAGTTGCTCATGCTCACCGACGTGAAAGCATTTTATTCACCGTCTTTTTAAGCTTCACATTACCCGCTTTATTTTATTTTGTTGTCTTAATAAAATGTAATTTCGAATCATTCATATTTCAATTTCAGGGGTTTGTTTCTGATTTTATTATGTAACCCCCCATCTAAAAGTTACTAACATGGCTGTCGTATGCTGGGCCGGACCCTGGGTTGCTATGGGGATCCAGACGTCACGCAAGGGTATTTATGGAGGAGGGACTATTCTAGACTATTCTAGAAGGTTAGGTTCCCGGAGGTCAAGAGGAGAGGAACTTCGGGGAGAGTGTTTTTATAATGTCATAGAATAGACCAGCCCCCCCTGTTTATTATGTTGTAGATAGGGACAGTATCCTTTAAGTTATTTGTGTATTGGAGTAATGAAAAGTAATACGACACGCCACAGGGGGCCTCAGGAAAGAGGGCTCCCGGGTGCAGATCAGCTCTAACCGCGGATCGGCGCTAACTAACAGGAAAAAGGTATTAGGTCAAGTAAGAAAGACCCACCAGGATTCGAGTATGGCCACAGAGTAATCGGATTAATACCAATAATGGTTCCGAAGCAAAAAGGGAGGACCGGGCTAAGTCAAAGTACCTTCATTTGGAATGGTAAGATTGTCACTAATGGAAGAACTGTATTCATGTATGTCTATTATAAAACACAGTACAACGTTATTAATATGTGTATGAGTGGTCCCTGTGCTTGGGGATACAAATAAATATTTATTGTACTACAAAAGTTACTGGTGCCCATTAGTCTACAACATTGCTACCTCATCACCCAGCCGCCTGAATCCAGCACCCTGAGTCAAGGTAACCAATGCAGGGTAGCCATATATCACACACCGATGTAATCTCCGTAGAAGCCGGACAGGGAGGGTTACACTTACATATGTATCCCAGCACCTTGGCTCCACCTCCATTTGGGGTTTAAATTTCGATGACTATTTACAACTATATAGGTGCTTAGTGTGCATACAATTGGGGGCTATCCTAGCTATCCCTCTTCTTGATGGTTGAGCTATGATCTGTTTTCTACTTAGTACTCCTCCACCTAGTGCACCCCCCTGCCATTACACTGAGGCACTGCAGGTATCATCTGCTGTCTGCAATTTGATGCAATAAACATCTGTCATTTTGTGTTTTCCAAAAAATCCCAATTTGACATTTCACTTGCACAAGCTTTGCTGCAATACCATCTGGAAACTGACACCCCAAAACTCACCTTCCTTAGGTATGTGATATAGGGCTTGATACTTAGGAAATATGTAAATGTAAATCATTTTATTACGTTACATATTGAAATGAGCCCATCTACCAGGTATCTCGGGTGTGTCCACAGGTCTCTCCCCCACGTGAAGTGTAGGTTAATCTATTTGGAGAAATATAAGTCAAAGGGCCCTCTCCTAAAATCTCTCTCACCCTCTCTCAAGCACTAATTCACTTACCCGAGGGAGGTGAGATTTCTGTAAGTTTTTAGCTGGTACTACAACACATCAAGTTAAATCAGCAATTTTTATGCATAAAAATTAGACCAGGCTGCATTGCGTTTTATTTTTTTTTATTTCTTTGAATTACGTTTGAAGCAGGGAGTCCACAGAGCTGAACTGCTCCAGGGATCCCCTGCTTCCATAAATTCTTATCTCCGTAGCCGTGCTGGTATGTCTGTGACGTTTAATTGTCCCGGTCCTGCAGGTAAATTGGAAACCATAACTAGGGTTGCCAGGTGGTTTCTCTAAAAATACTGGACACAATGGTGAAAGATGCAATGCACTCGAGACACACACACACCTCTTCGCTCCATGCTATTTCTTCCTCTCCTTGGCCCCACCCCCAGGCTCCTGACACCTCCTCCTGATTGGCTGCATTACCCAGCAGCAGCCAATCAGGATGGAGGAAGCTGCCCAGCCCTCCTAGCAAAAGCCCTGCTCTATCCCTGCTCAGGGGAAATCCTCCCAGACAGGTCGCTATGTCCAGAGGAACTGGACAGTGTCCAAATACAGGACAGTCCGGTTCAATACTGGACACCTGGCAACACTAGCCATAACAGATGATGTCACACCTTCCTATCGGCCCACGTGATGCGGGACATATAAAGCTGCCATTATGTTAGGCACACCGTTTCTCTGACTGCTAAAATACCAGCAGTACTACAGAGGTATCTCTGGAACCAATTAACACAGCCCCAGAGACCCCCTATTTGAATCCTGTAACAATAATTAAAAAAAAAATACAATTGAGTTTTAATGTGAAAAACTCCGCTCAGCTGCCTAAGCAACTATATGAAATTACTGTAGTAGAAAACTTGCATCAGGGTTCCTTGTGGGCCGCCAGTTGAAGAGCTTTGCATTCTGAGATACTTACCAGGGAAAGTGCTGCCATTACAGCCCCCTCCAGGGGAAACAAAATGGAGGTTGAAATATCCCGCGTCATGAAGGCCAATAGGAAACGCAACGTAATTTGTGGTGATTTCCCATTGGTCCGTGGAAGTTTTACACCTCCATGAAGTACCAATGGCTGAAATAAACTCGATTCACCTCCAGGGACCTTGTGCTTCCCCTACAGGGGGCACTTGTTTACCACCTATGTATAAAAAAGGGGGGCCAATGTGGGATTGCTCCCTGTGCCGGAGTGTCGTGCTACCTCTGTGACCACGGACCCTCTGGCACTTCCACATCATGCGATGATGTTTCAGGTTCCGGACATTGAGCCGGATGTCACCGGGATGAGCAGATAGGACAGGGAAAGCCTTGAGTTAAGTACGCGATCAGTACCGGTGGCGTACAGCGCCTGCAGGTTATAAGGACCCCTGGGGTGGCACTTCTTTGAATGTGCACCATACATCATTAGGGCACTGAAGGGGTTAACATTTCCAGTGCTAGAAGAAATTCAGTGCATTGAAAAACAATAACTGGTCACTAAATGAGTTACATCTCACTTTATGGTCCAGAACAGAATTAATAATTAATAATAATAACTTTATTATTGCAGTGCATAGAATTTATACACAGTTGCTACCTAGAGTAGCTTCCAATATGCCTTTGGTGCCCGAGGCACAGGGAGATAAAGTGACTTGCCCAAGGTCACATGGAGCTAACACAGGGAAGTGAACCAGGTTCCCTCCACCCATTCATCATGCTCACTCATTTTGGTCTTCGGATTGTGAGAGCTCTGATATACATACTCTGATATAGTATGCTTTTCTAGTGAAGATAGTGGCACTTTGTTGCTTCCCATTCAATTCTTGGTTCTTCTGTCCAGTTTTCCTTCTGTCTTCACTTCCATCCCATCTGAATGATTATCTGACACTCCTGCTGCAGCGTATACAGCACCACCCCCGGTCCTCCTACACACTGACACTCCTCCTCTCCCAGTGACTCTCTCTGCCATGTCCCTTTCCCTGATCCTCCCTCCTGCTACATGCTCAGACGTCAGAGGTAACTGTGCTACCGGGGGAGCGTTCTAACTGCAGCCTGTGTCACTGTCCCCTACTCGGAAACCGCAGACAAGGGCATCTGGAGGACTTCCTGCAAAAGAGGTCTCCTGAGCAAATCTATATGCAATCTATTCAAAATTATGTTTGAATGCTCGCTGGCTGTGTGATAAAGCTGCACAGAGTGATCATAGAGTGGTGCAGAGGTCTACTCATGATTGCCATTTTATGCTGTACCCTGTTCTTGCTGCTCTTCATCATGTCATACAGTATTTAGTTATGAGTTTGCATGTTTGAGTTTCAGGGGATTTTGACAGATGTCTTATACCGGATTTTGCTTAAACGTATGATAAGGCAATGCAGTTTGTCTAAGTGTAAGGTACTGTATAAAGGGGGTGTGTGCAATTGCTGTTAACACATGATGCATTGGAGAATCAATTTCAAAGTCTATCCAGGGAGTTTTAATTTGGAGTATTAAAGGAACAGATGAGGATAGATCATTTCAGATGCATTGCAGATGAAAACGTTAAAAAGGCAAGTTAGCTACTACCCATATACAGTACTGTACATCACTTAGATTGTAAGATATCTGGGGCAGGGATTTATTTTCCTGTCTGACTTTGTTGCAGTTGCTGTATTATATTTCCCTGTACTGTATTGTCTCTTTGGAAAGCGCTGAGTACACTGTGAGCACTACATAAGTAAAGATAGACATACATACAGTATACAGTATAAAGGGGTGTGTGCCATGCTGGGTGCGCATGGATAGCTGTTAACGCATAAGGCATTGGAGAATCAATTTCAAAGTCTATCGAGAGAGTTATAATTTGGAGTATTAAAGGAACAAATGGGGTGAGATGATTGGAGGCGTTCTATATCTGACAGATTAAAACATAATACAGGCATACTACATACTACCCATGTACAGTACAGTATATAGGGGCGTGTGTCGGGTTGCGTGAGTGTTGGCGTGAGTGCACCACAGAGTCAATTTCAAAGTCTAGTTAGAAAAGTTTGCTTTGATGTTTTGATAGAGAAAGTAGAGGGAGTAATATTTGCGGCTGCACGATACCGAAGCTATTTACAAATACAATATGTTGCATATCATTTTAATAAAATGCCACAGAATGAAATATAGAACATAGCTGCAAGCCCGACAGGGCTGGCCTTAGGCTTTGCGGGGCCCAAGGCGGCATGCTGCCAGCGGGACCCCCTGTCTGAGCAGCCCTTCCCTGGCAGCGTTGTGGCAGTATGATGTCACAGCGTCACATTGCTATAACAACACTGCAGGAGGTGGCCCGCTGAAGGTAAGAAGACACACACACACACCAGACACCCCCACACCTACCTGTCTGCCTGCCTGGAGGCCCTGCGCTCCCTCTTCTTCCTCCTCCTGTCAGCCCTGGAATCCAACTTCCAACCGGAGGGGAGGGGGGGGCACTGCAATCCCTTCTCCAGCTCTCCCCACTGGTCGAGTAAAATTTGGAATCCGGCGCTGACATTAGAGAGAGGAGAGAGTGCGGCCCCCAGGAGGCACGGGGCCCAAGGCGGGCTGCCTTGATCGCTTTGCCCTAAGGCCGGCCCTACGACAGTATAGCACACAAGGTTATTGACGCCTTACTTGGTGATTGTTAGATCCTTGCAGATGTTTTATGCCTGATTTATTAAAACAAATAAGCATGCTTGATATTGGCGGTGTACTGTACAGTGTAAAGGAGTGTGTGCCATGCTGAATATGTGAGGGGCTAATACTCATTGTAATGTGTACTCCAAATGTAATTTCAAAGTCGAATAAGAGAAGTTTTCTCTGTAGTAATAAAATAAGTAGATATGCTGAATATTCTCCTGTATTCTAGGTAATTACTATTTTTATTACTTGTCTTTCCAGACCTAGTCTGCTGCTTCTGAAGTAAAAAAAACAAAAAACCTTTCCCCTCCATGATAAATAGCACAGAAAGAATATCTTTGTACCATTGCTGATCCTTCCTTTATTTCTTCAATATGTCTGGTAAGTAAATGTTGCTTTGATATACATGTCTTGATCTACTGCTGTTACAAAAATTAATTATTCTACAAACTATTACATTTATTGCACAAATGAACATTAAACCTAACGTCCATTTGTAGAAATATTGCAAGAAGTGTAAAAATGGTATTATTCGGACATCCGATTTGGTGACATCAGATGTAACAAGCGTTATTGCACCTGCTGGCGTGCTCCCAGGGGAGAAATAGAGCGTTACCCCACCTTCTTTTCTCGAGAGGCTTCTTCAAGACAATGGGCCCTTTTCCCGTCGGTGTGTTTATGTCGCCGACGAGTGCAGTAACATCTCCTACATCTGTATCCTCTAGACCAGGGGTGCTCAACTCCAGTCCTCAACTGGCACCAACAGGTCAGGTTTTAAGGATATCCCTGCTTCATCACAGGTGGCTCAATCGGTGCCTTAGTTATTTTGATTGAGCCACCTGTGCTGAAGCAGGGATATCCTTAAAACCTGACCCGTTGTTGGCCCTTGAGCACTGGCATTGATTACCCCTGCTCTGTGGGGCATTCACCATGGTGTTTTGGTGAAGTATAGCCATTTATTTAACCTATTATGATACGTGCACTCGCCATGTTTGATTTGTTTTTTGCTTGAGGTGTGCCTACTGGATGTTATACATTATATATAGAATTGCATCCACATGACATACATATTGGTGTATTTGTAGAAACAGTTAAAGGAGCAATCTGTGCCTTTTTTTAATTTTTTATTCTTATTCTTTAAAAAATTTAATTCAGGGTTGAAGCAGGGGGTCTCTATAGCTGAACCCCATTAATTTCAGCTTGCCCACCCCCCCCCCCCCCTCAGCTTCTGGAGATACTTACCTTTGCTGATATCTGTATTATTATTATTATTATCCATTTTAACATGAATCCCTATAATGCGTCAGGCATAAGCTTATAGGGATCCATGTTAAATGGGTAAGAACATGGGGAGTGCTCATTTGCATGTCATTACCCAGACTCCCTTGCTGCAGTGGTAGCACTGTATGCTAAGAGATAATGGGGAAATGCAGGTTTGTGGACCTGTCTGAGACATCTGAATGTGCGCACAAGTGGTATTTCTATTTGCTGTTCACTCTTACCAAAATAACTACGTAAGTAATATAACTTTGTACTAAAGAATTTTGGTGACATTGAGTGGGTGCCCAGTATTTGGACAGTAAGGATACAAAATGTGTAAAGCTCTGCAACCTTTCATGTATATATTGTGAGGCAATGCATTCTATATAATAACACATGTACATTTGCCCCCAAGACAAAAAAAAAAAAAAAAGGTTGAAGAAATCACTTTTAGTATCTTCAAGTTGTTTGCTGATTGGTAGATAACACAAAGGGTTAATATTTTTTCCACTAGAGTTTTGCACTCGGACATAACACAGGTTTATGCCTTCAAGGAAAATAGTGTTATCTGTGTTAAAACAGAGTTTGCTCTACAGTGTAGTAAAGTAAATATTTGCTAGTTACCCACAATTCTATTCATTCATTCTACAGTCACTTCTCATTAATATACAGTAACACTATAAAGTCAAGTTGGACACAAGCTCACAATATAGCACAGTGCATGTATTGCTTAATGTCCTCAAATATTTGACGTTCAGCAGATTCAGGTACATCTAATACTGAAAATGCTTTACATACTCGTGTGCAAATGAAATGGAACATAAACTTATGTGCATAGCTTTTTAAAGTCTAATTTGAAGTTTAAAAATAAATTCTCTGTCCACGTCAAACACATCATTTCTCCTTTTCTTTTTCAAAATAAATTTTTATATAATTTGAAATTACGGCGTGCACAAGGTACGGCCCTCTATGGGGCATGCCCCAGTCAGTGCGTGTGCGCATGCGTACAGAGCACGATAGCGCAACCACCATTCCCAAAGACAAGAAATGTGTCTTTTGGCACGGCGGCCGAGCTATGGCCATGTCACGGCGGCCGTACTTGTAGCATTTAAAAAAAAAAAAAAAAGAAGAATGTTTTAAAGACATTTTTAATGTTTTTAATGTAGGAAGCATTTCCAAAGTGACAGCCCCCTTCCCTTCTGATAGGCTCTGTCTCTTGAGCCCCACCCTCTCTTTAGCAGTGCACCAATTGTATCTACTAACTGCCCAGGCAATCATATTCCAGGGGCAGTGGATATTCACAGTTGAGTGCAAATAGCCGCACGGCTATTCGCACTCAGTAAACATCCCAGCCTGGAATCGAACCCTTGTCCCTTTACGGCTATTCGCACTCAGTAGAACTTAACTGAGTGCGAATAGCCAAGCTGTTATGAACAGGTTTCTATGCCTTTATTCACCAGGAAAAAATCAGAAAGTCTTATAGCTCAGTGGTTATGCTCCAGGCCATTCGCATAGTGGACCAGGGTTCCATTCCAGGCAGGGATGTTTATTTTTTCCATTTTATTTTCTACTGAGTGCGAATAGCCGTGCGGCTATTTGCACTCAGTAGAACTTAACTGAGTGCGAATAGCCGAGCTAGTAGAACTTAACTGAGTGCGAATAGCCGAGCTGTTATATACAGGTTTCTATGCCTTTATTCACCAGGAAAAAAATCAGAAAGTCTTATAGCTCAGTGGTTATGCTCCAGGCTATTCGCATAGTGGACCAGGGTTCCATTCCAGGCAGGGATGTTTATTTTTTCCATTTTATTTTCTACTGAGTGCGAATAGCTGTGCGGCTATTTGCACTCAGTAGAACTTAACTGAGTGTGACTAGCCGAGCTAGTAGAACTTAACTGAGTGCGAATAGCCGAGCTGTTATGAACACGTTTCTATGGAACTTAACTGAGTGCGAATAGCCGTAAGGGGACAAGGGTTCGATTCCAGGCTGGGATGTTTACTGAGTGCGAATAGCCGTGCGGCTATTTGCACTCAACTGTGAATATCCACTGCCTATTCCAGGAATTACATTGCCCAAAATTCTGTGCAAGAATGAATTAAATAACCCTGAGCAAGCGATCTATTACAGTCGATTACAGGAGAACAGATCGATCTGCAGCTTAGCTAATCACTTGTCAGTGTGCAGATTGTATTAATGCACATGTGGAATGTGGGGGGAAAAAATATTTTTTAAAAACGGCAGCTTGATAGAGGTCTGATTCAAT
Organism: Ascaphus truei; assembly: GCF_040206685.1. Classification (NCBI taxonomy): domain Eukaryota; kingdom Metazoa; phylum Chordata; class Amphibia; order Anura; family Ascaphidae; genus Ascaphus; species Ascaphus truei. Next base: position 99,966,425 of record NC_134485.1, on the reverse strand, counting down.
ATACTATACTCTGAAGTAGTCTTTGTCGGTGCAATCGTTTGCTTCGAAATATATTGAATCAGACCCTAGGTATATTACAAAAAGGTTTTTACCTACAGTATACATAACAGAAGCAGTACCTTTTTACAATCATGTACACTTTTGTATTAAATAAAACAATGTTGGTTTGCCATGTCACAATGCACTGCACCTCGTGCCCCCAAGTGCACAGCTTTATTGATCTGTCATTTTTCACAACAATCTGGGTATTGCGCGACCATTTCAATGAACTTTGCTTCAAATAATGTATTTAGTACTGCATGTCTCAGTTTTCAATCACTGTAGTTACTGGGATCCACCACCCTTTACTCTTGTGGAAACATCCTTTCCTTTACGTTCCGGCAGCAGTCCCCAGTGGTTAGTCTACGTCTTCCCTCCTAGGCAGCACAGAAAACTCTTCACCCGGGTACATGCATAAAGGTAGCCCCTCCCCTTACAAATCAGTGTGTGTGGGCCTCATGCAGAGAGCATAGAATTTTAAAATTGGCGAATTTCATAAAAAGTAGCTTTTTTGGAGAGTTTTATTCTCCATATGCAGAAAAGTGCGAATTCTGCTATGTTTAACATGGATGCGTGTGGCGAGTTTAAATTGGCGAGATGCGCGCTTCAGAAACGTGTAAAAACAAATTCGCGCCTTTTTTTCCCCTTTACTATAGGCGGCAAGCGCCATCTTTTCCTGGCGCGGCAAAAATGCGAGAATCGCGCCATTTTCTTGGCGCGAACAGCCGCTACATGCCGTTCGCACCTCTCTGCATTCGGAGAGTTTTAAAAATGGCGAGATGGAGGTTCTCGCCAGCCGCGAGGCGAGTTTTAGTAATAGAAAAAACAAAATGGCGCATTTTTCGAAACTCGCCATTTTATGCCGGTTTCTGCGCGAAATTGAACAAAAAATGGCGAATTTCGAAATAACGATGCTCTCTGCATGAGGCCCTTAGTGTGTGTGTTCACCTTCCTGGAGTTATTGTATGAGAGGTTGCATGATTCGAAATTACAGTGCCAGCTCCTTGTCAGGTCACTTCATCTCCCTGTGCCCCAGGTACCAAAATTATACTGTAAGTTCTGCAGAGCAGATTGTATTGGCAAAATTGTACGTATAGGGCTGTGTTCACTGTCTGCGCTATATAAGAGGAAGAAAAAGGGAGCACCTAAAACAAAACATCTACCTAGCTCAGCCTGTTACAAGGGCCACCGACAGGGGGGGAGAGCTGGGATAAGTGTCCCACCCCCGTGGCTGCAGGGGGCCCGGCCATCCGGTGCTGGAAGTTGGGCCTGGCCAGACTTCTTTGCTGGTGGTCCTGTCGTTGCTACGGGGCCCGACTTTCCCCAGCTGTGTTAGAGGGTGTTTTGTATGTATTTTTTGGGGGGCGGAGGGGGGTAGGGGGTTGTATGTATTTGGGGGGTGTTTCGTATGTATTTGTATGTGGGGGGTTGTTTTGTATGCATTTTTGGAGGGGTGTTTTGTATATATTTGGGGGGTGGGGGTTATGTATTTTGGGGTGGTTTGTAGGTTTTTGGGGGGGTATTTTGTAGGTATTTGGGTGGTGGGTGTTTTTTTATATATTTGTGGGGATAATTATTGGGGGAAGGAATGAGTGTGAGGAGGTAGGATTGAGGGAGCGGCATTGACTCAGAGGGGGGTAATTGACGAAGGGGGCGGTAGAGTGAGCGTAGAGAAGGTATGTAAGAGAGGGAGTGAGGTGAAGGTGGGGGAGAGTGAGTGAGGAAGAGAAGGGGGTAAGAATGAGATGGGGGAGAGAAATACAGGGAGAGAGGGGGGGAATACAGGAGGGGGCTTGCGAGGTGTGAAATGGGGGGCTCGCAAGACACGGGGGTGGTCGAAACTTTAGTCCTGGACCCCCAGGGCATCTGTCGGTGGGCCTGCCTGTTACAACCACTGGCGCATTTCCCTTTAGGCCCGGGCTTAGGGCAACAAACATTTGGGGCTGCAAATTTTCATTTCCCCCTCACCCCCCTCTGATATACAGAGGCTCTGCTCTCTTCCCCACTGACTGCCGGGGGAGAGCGTGGGGCCGCTGTAACTTTATTACCTTCTCCTTTGTGCCGCCCTCCCCCTTCAGTGTTGTGGTGTCAAATTACACTACAACGTCACATGCCATCACGTTGCCACAGCAATGTGACTTCACATGGTGTCGCGTTGCCACAGCAACATGACATCATGGCGTCAAATTACGCCGCATCATCGCGTTATCATGGCGACGTGATAAATGTGACATCGCAGCTTCATTTAATGCCGTGACGCGGCACAAAGGAGGAGGCAGCATACCGGGGGGCACCAGGGTAAGTGCCTATTGGCGGCGGATTTGGAAAGCCGCCACTTGTTACAGCTGTCTCTGATAAATATAAAAAGAAGCTCTGCGCATGTTGCCCAAAACAAATGTAGATGGAAAATAATTCAGTTCAGATTCAGAGTTTCCTGGGTTGGTTCCAATTCTTGATGCAGCATCAGCATAATGTAGTCAGCAGCCCTGCAGTCTAAAAACAAAGTTGTCCACAAGGTATTCCTTCAGCATCACATGAATACTGCTCTTGGAGCTGACTGTGATATTAATCATTCCATGGCAACTGAGCTACCGGAGTCCTCCTCCTTCCTGTTGACGACATACTGTAGATAAGCTTGTGAAACAGTCAGATCAGTAATGGAGGATGTCACGTACGGCATACCTGTGAGCACATGTGAACAAAAGTGAAAAATAGGTGCACAACTACAAACAATATAAACGTGATATAGTGAATAGTGATATAAATATATATACAAAAATGTGACCTGGTAAACTCGAATTGAAGCGTCTGCAGCTGTAACACCAGGGATGGCTCAAATACCCCCTAATATGAACAGAATACACAAAAAACCACAGCGCACAACGCTCATAGTGCATTAAAAATTATATTATTAACCCATAAATAAGGTAAGTATTAAGCGTACATTAAAACAGACAAGCATGTCAGGGGTTAGTGTTACCCATGCACCAATCGGGACGGCAGTGAAGATGTCTTCAGTGTAAACACACACAGCTCCTCCTGTCACGGTCACTCGATCTCAGACTGTGTCCTGGGTGATTTCCAGCATGATCGTATATAGTCCAGCAAGGCTCGTGATACAGACAGTGTCCTCAAGTCAGGCAATCTCCGCAGCAGCACAGCACACGCTGTTCAGCTCTCCGGTCCGGCGCTTCCGGGTTCGTGACGTCACTCAGGAGCGGCAGCTTGTCGAGGTCTTCCCAGACACCGTGTGAGCCCGCAAGGGGGTAATACAGAGTCCAGAGTTCATAAAACAATTAGTTTCTTCTTCCAACGCGTTTCGAAACCTTAACGGTCTCTTCATCAGGGAATAATTGATCTGTAATCGATGTAGCATTTAAATACCCCACGCCTCCAGCTGATAGGCCCATCAATTGGAGATTTCGGCCAATACAGAAGAAGCGGGGAGGAGTCAAATAGCTCCATGGGTCACAACCACAAACACGTTGCTATGGGCAACCATTGACAACAAAATAAACTTTATTGAACAAACAAAAATATATTAATAAACAACCATCGGACGGTGGCTCTAGAATAAAGAAAAAAATGTTAAAAACAATACTTTTAAACAGCTAAAAGTGCACCTGAGTTATAAAGTGCAGCTAGCATATAGAATCATTGAAAAAGAAGCACGAAGCATATAAACAACATTGAACTATAATAAAGAGAGAAATAGATCACTTAGTTATTAAAAAATAAATAAATAAATAAGGATTGACTAAAAGGTTTTAATGTTGTTTATGCTTCGTGCTTCTTTTTCAATGATTCTATATGCTAGCTGCACTTTATAACTCAGGTGCACTTTTAGCTGTTTAAAAGTATTGTTTTTAACATTTTTTTCTTTATTCTAGAGCCACCGTCCGATGGTTGTTTATTAATATATTTTTGTTTGTTCAATAAAGTTTATTTTGTTATTTTGCAATTTTGTTATTTTGCAATGGTTGCCCATAGCAACGTGTTTGTGGTTGTGACCCATGGAGCTATTTGACTCCTCCCCGCTTCTTCTGTATTGGCCGAAATCTCCAATTGATGGGCCTATCAGCTGGAGGCGTGGGGTATTTAAATGCTACATCGATTACAGATCAATTATTCCATGATGAAGAGACCGTTAAGGTTTCGAAACGCGTTGGAAGAAGAAACTAATTGTTTTATGAACTCTGGACTCTGTATTACCCCCTTGCGGGCTCACACGGTGTCTGGGAAGACCGCGGCGCGCTGCCGCTCCTGAGTGATGTCACGAACCCGGAAGCGCCGGACCGGAGAGCTGAACAGCGTGTGCTGTGCTGCTGCGGAGATTGCCTGACTTGAGGACACTGTCTGTATCACGAGCCTTGCTGGACTATATACGATCATGCTGGAAATCACCCAGGACACAGTCTGAGATCGAGTGACAGTGACTGGAGGAGCTGTGTGTGTTTACAATGAAAACATCTTCACTGCCGTCCCGATTGGTGCATGGGTAACACTAACCCCTGACATGCTTGTTTATATCTGTTTTAATGTACGCTTAATACTTACCTTATTTATGGGTTAATAATATAATTTTTAATGCACTATGAGCGTTGTGCGCTGTGTTTTTTGTGTATTCTGTGAGCACATGACTTGTATATGTGACAAGGGTTGATCCACAACTATCTAGCTGAAGCACTTTTCACCTTCTGCACAGATCCCTCAAATGAATAATATCTCACCTCAATCCTTTACAATATAGAAGCGCCAGTTCAGTATTGCATAAAAATGTATGTAGAGTTTATTCAATAACCAGAGTAGTCAAAAGGACCAATGTTCAACTGGTGTGATTAAAAAGCAATCAAATGTCAAATGATTGCAGGATGCAGCAGTAGGCAAGTGACATGTATATGGGTATTGTGAAGCGAGGAAGCAGGACAATATAAAGGGTAATCGGTGCACTGTTGACAGACCTGGTAGAGCACGGAGCTTAACTCCTCGACGTGCGGTCTGGTTCCACTGTAGGGAGATGGTGTTTCCTGATGTTGAAAAAATCGATTCCCTCCTGCAACACAAGAGGAATTCCCGTGTATCAAACCTCAGTTAGAGGTGAAAGCTTCCTGCGTGTCAGACCTCGCTAAGGCACCGAATGCATTGTTCCAATGGGTGCCTCTGTCCCCAGTTGCTGAGCAACAATCAGTGCTTGATGCTCCTCACAATATAATATATTTAATTTGCTGCCACAACCAAAGAGTTAAGAGTTTTACGTACAGAGCCATTGGTCTCTGTTTATTATGAACATTTTGCACTTAACACACAAAAATCTGTTGTAGCAAAATGTGTCCAAAAATGTAAATTACTCTCTACAAAGCATGCCACAGTTCAATCAGAGCCCAAAGTATTACTTATTAAAGTTTAGATTTAATATACAAAAAGTATCTTGTTGACATCAGACACTCCTTGTTGAATTCTACTTCATAATTAAAATGCAAGGTTTATATTCTAAATCCCCTTAATTGAGAAGAGCACAAGCCCACCACTTTCATCAATCTCTTTAGCTGACTTTTTTATGATTAAGAAAAAAACCCCTGTCTTTTGACGGTTCCTGAGCCGGGGATATAATATTAAAACTCTCAACCGTGCTTATCATAGGGCATTACATAGCGATAGGGAAACTCTTCTTTCTTCTAATACACTGAAAATTCAAGACCCAACAATACGCTGCATCGGTACCTATAGTAAGAGATGGTGGTCCATAAAAAGAATATTTTCTCGTCACTGACACCTCCTCCTTTTTGATGCGGATTTACAGAAAGTGCTCAGTCCGCAGCCAACAATTACAAGTAGACGTTCGAAAAATCTACGTGACATTCTTGTCCATAGTCACCATCAGCGACCCAGGGCAACTTATGCCTTTATATACAAATGTAGCGGCCATTATTGAAACAGTTCGCACGGTGTATACCTCGGAATACCCATGTGATGGCGCGCAATTTCTTCCAACCGTACCGCCGTTAGAGGCGAGTGCATAAAATGGCATTTTAGTGTTCTGGCTTTTAAACACCTGAAATTGACACAGTAGTACAGGACTGTACACATTACAATTCATTCGTTTCATTGCACACATTCCATGAAATTCAAACAAAGCAACCGCGATAAACACGTGTGCCTGGGGCGATTGGTGGCGTTAATGCTGCGTGGAGTACAGCAGCGCATACAAAAACGGCGCCGTGATTTCTTCGAATAATGGCCGCTGCATCTGTAGCTCTGCTACCACGTATTTGCAAAAATTTCCCTGACGAAGCTCTGTAGCTGGAGGGAAACGTGCGTAGGAACATGGCCGGGCCATAGGGAAACGACACGTAATGATGTCATCAGCCTCTGTTATGAAGCTGTGTTAGTTTTTAGAGTTACGAATATTCAGTTGATTGGAGCAATATGATTTATAGCTCACTATATCTCATCAATTAGATATTAAAGACAGGAGTTTCTTTGAGCTTATTTAGAGCCTTATAATGATAGGCATTACTATCTATCTATGCAGCAGCCATGCTTAATTATAGCACAATGATCTATGGCAGGCTCCATTTAGCTTGTCTATTGTGACTGGTATATTACATCAAACCAGTGTTCTCAGGCTTCAGCCATTTGGCCCTGATATATTTATATAATCGGGGGTGTTGGTTTGTTAGTTGGGATCTGATGGTTACTATTATATACCCATCTACAGTATATCTCACCAACACCCAATATATCTTAGGGCATTTTATTGCTCCTGCTATATCCCTCTCCCTTGTGGGGGAAGAGGGGAGATATGGTATAGTGTTATAATCAGCAACTCCTCACAATATCTAAAGTTTGCACTATTTATCTGCTCTTTAGAAAGTTTACAATAACATCATTAGGAAGGTGTCATGCTGTTTTTTGCTCTGGTTCATTGATGGCTACTGCCAGTAATACTGAATATAGGCAATCATTTCCTATCTCTGACAAGCATTACATTTTGTCAGACTGTCTATTAAATAGGGATCTTATTGGCATATCGTTTCACTTGATATACTGATTTTTTTAATTACTGTTACACTCACATTCGGTAATATATGTTTTATGTAAATACTTAATATATAAAAGACGTCATAACTTTGTTTCTATAATACTTGGATAAACGCCATCTTCACTGTTGTGTCTGTGTACTCAATATTCACACCTGAATATGAAATATGACCACATATAGTAACTTCTATCTTTCAGTAGGTGGAGAGGGGAGCCTCACTCTAACTCTCAGAATATTAATAGAGACTGGGGTTGCTAACTTGGATATATCAGAGGATATTCAAAATTGTACAAGGGTGTACAAAGAGTGCAGAGATCCCATACGGTGCACAGCATCGTAAAAAAAATAGTGAAAAATTGTCAGTAATAAAATCCAATTTTAATAGGCATAATTAAAATAAATGCTGTACAGAGCAGGGAGAAGCTGGTGCTCAAAGATGCAAAATATCTAAACGGTTTAAAAATGGATGTTCATCTCCATATGAGCAAAGCTAGAGTTTTAGCTATACTATGAGGAAAATAGGCATGGGGGGCAGCTTGGGTTAGTGCCCTGGTGCTCAGCACATCTCCCCAGTATGTTCAGAGATAGGCTGCAGATTCAGTGGATACAGATACAGTTGAAATAATGCTGAACTGTATCCACACCTTGATACTATATATCAATGTGTCAAAAGCGGGAATGGCAACAGTGTTGCTTATCTGATGGTGTATTCCCTTTGTGTATGGATGACAATAATAATAGCATGTTCTTGTATAGCGGTGCTAGTTTTACTTAGCGCTTTACAGATACATTTTGCAAACAAAGGTCCCTGCCCGTGTAGCTTACAATCTATTTTTTTGGTGCCTGAGGCACAGGGAGATAAAATGACTTGCCCAAAGTCACAAGGAGCTGACACAGGGAATTGAACCAGGTTTCCCTGCTTCAAACTTAGTGCCAGTTAGTGTCTTTACTCACTGGGCCGCTCCTTCTCAATGAACAAAGGAACAGTCAACATTCTTAAAGTTCAGTAATACAAAATGTATATCTAAGAACACCTAGATATATAAACATACAGCAAATATCTCATTAAACATTCAAAACTCCTCCCTATGTGGATCAATGTGAGTCTGATGTATGAAAAAATAATAATAATAAACTGAAATCGTATGAATAAGAAATTTTGAAAAAAAAAATTTAAATGAAAAAAAACAACTTTATGAATAATATTTTATGTGTGAACACAATTCTTCTGATGAACAAAATTCTGTTCTATTAAATTACATTGAAATCCATATTCATAAATAATATCGATTCAAAAATGAATTCAAAATCACATTGATCCTAGAGGGTGCCACGAGACCATTTGTAGAATTACATCCATAATGCATATCAAAAAGTTAAGATTCAATATTCCATAGAAATTGCTATACAGTATATGGAATTTGCTTCTAAAAAGTAGAATTGCACAATAGCCTTCTTCCATTGCAAATTGCGTTACTATGAAGGAGATTTTCAGCCATGTAATTTTGAAATGTGGGACTGCCAGGTAAGATGTTTTACTTAAAAAATGTATGATAATTAAAATCTGATGCAATTCACAAGGATAAAAATATAGACTTGGGTCAAGCAAAATTAGGCGGATACAACGATATCAAATATGACAGGTTATATGTGTTGCATATGTCAGATAGTTGTTTTCTCCTCAAAGATTAAAATTAGTGCTGTCAAGACAAATGTCAAAGGCGTGCATTAAAATCATACGAATGCAACGATGCGGTAGCATTATCCTAGGGGTTACAGGGAAATAGTTATAGGGTATTTTATACTCTCAGATTCTTTTGAGTTTAAAATAAGTCTCTCTCCCAGTCTTAAATTGCATGAAGAATTGATGAGTGGGAAATAAGACACACCCACAAAATGTTGGCCTGTCCTTGTCACAGGGGAAAGTTGTAAACATAAAAACAATGCATTTGGATATGAAAAGTTGAATTCAACTAGAGGAGTGTTATCCATAACATATGAGTTGTCATAGCTTCAACATCAAGACCTCTTTGACAGGAACTACTATTGTTAATTGGCAACGTATATGTTCTCTGTTTTATCATTTTATTTTATGAAACTGCATCTCTATAATGTATATCTTTGTAACGTCCCTTGTCTGTAAATAAACACTGGATCACTTTTCATATATTAAATCTACAATTGAATAAGTACTGTATTTGGGCTCTTATTGACCCTAGTACCTTTGTGAAGAGATATATATTGGAAGTCTATATGGCTGGCATTGTATACATAAAAATACAAATGATACTCAAATACTCATGAATGCTCTTCCCTCCCCCCTTCCTCGGCCTGTGAACTTGCTGGATATTGTCTTCCTTGTTTTTCTTCACATACAGTAGACACCAACAATTTGTTAACTGGCTTGGATGATTATTTCTATTGTAATTGACATGTACAGTACAATATCTTCAATGGTTAACATCTTTATTTTATTGATCCTACACTCTTTAACTACAGCTCAACCCCCTTATAACGCTGTGCTTGGGGTTAAAAGAATCACATCGCGCTATATAGTGGATCGTGCTAGAAATAAGGTACAATTGTATGCATTATACAATAAAGTATTTAAGATACCAATAATCGTGTTGTAAGTATTCATAAATACGAAAATTGGGAGCCATGCTTGCATCGCGTTATAAGCGGATTCGCGCTGTAACGGATCGCGTTATAACGGGGGTTGAGCTGTATTCTCTTTTTTTGGAAAGTAAAAAACAATTTACTGGTAAAACAACTGCCAAATGAAGGCTTTTGAAGCACAATTATAGTTATGTTTATATTGGATCACAAATATAAAATGTAACATCATTCGCTCATCTTAACAGATCATATAGCTGATCTGGATGGTGGTATAAGCTCTTAAGATTTTATATTGTATTATAGTATTGTCCTAGAGCATTTAGAGTATTTATGCATCTTTCTTTTTCAGTTACAGACCAAGCGTTTGTGACCCTTGGGACAAATGACATATACTGTCAAGGAGCCTTGGTTCTTGGAAAATCTTTACGAAATCACAAAACATCCAGAAAGTTGGTAATATTGGTTACATCTCAAGTCACTGGTAGGATGAGGTAAGAGACCTGTGACTTTGCTTGTCCTATAGGATTACTACGTTATATGTTAAAGGCAGGATCAGGCTAGCTATAAATTTTAAGTATGTGGGACGTTTGAGTGGCCATGGTACCCATAATTATTGTTATGTGATTAGTAATCGCCCTTTTAATTTGAAAAAAAAAAAACTCTGTAGGAGCTTGGGTTTTGAAAATTACATTAATTCACATTTACTGCTGAGGCTGGAGTCTTTAGCACACCATTTTTTTTAAATGTAGAGACTGTGGAAGCTTGCATTTCCATACATAATTAGCTGAAAATAGATTTTGAAAGAGTTTTTAGTAATATGTTATTTATAAAAATGTTTTACCAGGAAGTAATACATTGAGAGTTATCTCTCGTTTTCAAGTATGTCCTGGGCATAGAGTTATAAAAAATACATGGTTACATTAAAAGAACAGAGGTTATACAGTCAATTCACAGACATTTCATGGACAGATGGAGTTGGAAAATTGGGTACAGGGGATAAAGGGCTTGTGAGTTTCAGATTGAACATTACCAAACATCAGCAAACGGCTCACACCCTTTGGCTGCACCAAAGGCTGCCCGCCTTTGGGGCAACACAGATGTACACTGGGGTGGTTGAGATTCAATGCAGCTGTAAACAAACCGTTCTTTGTGGTCTCTTGGCTCATTACCCTTCCAGTGGGTGGGGTTGACGTTCCCCAAAGTACAAGCAAATGTTAATCCTTAGCATACTGGTCCTGTGCAGAGGGGAGCAGTTCTTGGGGAGCCCCATCAGGCTGTCCACCTTTGGGGCAACGCAGATGTACAGTACACATATGTGTTCAAAGAATGTGTTTTCTCACCTGACTGATATACTGTAGGGCCAATTCATTTGAATAAACTTAAATGTTGTAAAAGTTCTCAAATGTATTGGGCCTTTAAAAGGGGGCTCCGGAGCTGACCCCATTAATTTCAGCACCGGGGACCCCATGCTTCCAGAGATACTTACCTGCAGAAGGGCTGCCGGTATCTCTGCTTTTTAATGTTCCAGCAACAAACACATAGGCCAATAGGAAGCCGCACAGGATGACGTCACGGCTTCTTATTGGCCCGCAGCATGCTGGAGCTTTGAAAAGCAGCTACTACATGATCCCTGCTAGCGGAGCAGCTACCGGCACCCCCTACGGAGGTATGTATCTCCAGTATTAGGGAGTCCCCATAGCTGAAATTAATGGGGTTCAGCTCCAGAGACCCCCTGCTTCAATCCTATGTTAAAGAAATTAAAAAAATGCAAGAACAATCTCCCGCTTGGATTGCCTCGTTAACGTTCAACTAGTTCTTTACTGGATAAGTGACGATTATAACACCATGCAAGGGTGGAGGGGAACGTTTTTATGTCAATTTTTTTTTACATTTCTAACAATAGTTTAGCTAAAAAGATGCTAAACTTCTATCTGTTCTCATTTGTAACATATGCCGATATAGCAGATCTTAAAGGTTATTAATGAAACCTTCATCACCCATGTGCCCCTACACCTGTCCCCATCACCCTTGTGCCCCCTACACCACTCCTCCCCATTGGCCGTGTGCCCCCTACACCATTCCTGCCTGTGTGCCCCCTGCACATCTCCTTCCCACTTCCCCCTATCCATCTCACCCCATCATGCATGTGCCCTCTATATCTCCCCATCACCTGTGTAACCCAAACATCTCCCCCCATCAATTGTGTGACCAAATATATATATATAAACAAAGTCAGTCGACACTTCCTTAAGCAAAGATGTATGGGTAGGTGCAAGTCCCATAAAATAAGATAACGATACCGTGTCAATTCCACGAAATCAGGAGACGGCACTCAATTCTAATGCAGGTAAAGTATAAATTCCAACGTTCCGGTCCCCAAATGGGACCTTCCTCAGGGTGGTGAATTAGAATTGAGTGCGGTTGTCTGATTTCGTGGAATCAGCACAGTATTGTTAACATATACAGTATATATATCTTAGGTATGTTTCTGTACAAAGGTTTAGCTGTCACATGTCTGCAACTCATTATGATGCAATAGTATGACATGCCAGATATATAGCCTTCCAGGTACATCATCCAGTAGCTGACCTGCTTAGAGAAACTGGGGATGTCAGATAGGAAGCAGAGGAGGAGATGGGTGTCCCAGGACTGCGAGGAAGCAGAAAGGGTGGTTGTTATAGGGAGGGCAGGGATGAGAGAGTCCAAGAGCAGAGTCCAAACAGGTTTGGGGGGATATGTATGGGGTCACACAATTGATGGGGGGAGATGTTTGGGTTACACTATAAATATAGTATATATAATATATATATATATATATATATATATAGATACAGTGGTGTGAAAAAAAGTACACCTTCTTTGAATTCCATGGTTTTACATATCAGGACATAATAACAATCATCTGTTCCTTAGCAGGTCTAAAAATGAGGTAAATACAATCTCAGATGAACAACAACAGATGACATATTACACCATGTCATGATTTATTTACCAAAAATAAAGCCAAAATGGAGAAGCTATGTGTGGAAAACTAAGTACACCTTTACTGCTTCCATAGGAATTAAGATGCTAAGTAGCAGACATGTGCTGCTAATGAAATGCCCTTGATTAATTGATCATTAGCAAGTGTGACCACCTCTATAAAAGCCAAAGTTTTAGCAGTTTGCTGGTCTGGAGCATTCAGGTGTGTGTTAACACAATGCCAAGGAGGAAAGACATCAGCAATGATCTTAGAGAAGCAATTGTTGCTGCCCATCAATCTGGGATGGGTTATAAGGCCATTTCCAAACAATTTAAAGTCCATCATTCTACACTGAGAAAGATTATTCAAAATTGAAAAACATTCAAGACAGTTGCCAATCTTCCCATGAGTGGACATCCCAGCAAATTCACCCTAAGGTCAGACCGTGCAATGCTCAGAGAAATTGCAAAAAAAACAAGATTTATATCTCAGACTCTACAGGCCTCAGTTAGCATGTTAAATGTTAAAGTTCATGACAGTACAATTAGAAAAAGACTGAACAAGTATGGTTTGTTTTGAAGGGTTGCCAGGAGAAAGCCTCTTCTCTCTAAAAAGAACATGGCAGCACTGCTTAGTTTTGTAAAGTTGCATCTGAATAAACCACAAGACTTCTGGAACAATGTCCTTTGGACAGACGAGACCAAAGTGGAGATGTTTGGCCATAATGCACAGCGCCCTTGTTGGCGAAAACCAAACACAGCATATCAGCACAAACACCTCATACCAACTGTCAAGCACGGTGGTGGAGGGGTGATGATTTGGGCTTGTTTTTACAGTCACAGGACCTGGGAACTTTGCAGTCATGAGTCGACCATGAACTCCTCTGTATACCAAAGTATTCTAGAGTCAAATGTGAGGCCATCTGTCCGACAGTTAAAGCTTGGTTGAAATTGGGTCATGCAACAGGACAATGATCCCAAGCACACCAGCAAATCTACAACAGAATGGCTAAAAAGAAAAGAATCAAGGTGTTGCAATGGCCCAGTCAAAGTCCAGAACTGAACCCGATTGAAATGCTGTGGCTGGACCTTAAGAGAGCTGTGCATAAACAAATGCCCACAAACCTCAATGAAGTGAAGCAACGTTGTAAAGAAGAGTGGGCCAAAATTCATCCATAACGATGTGAGAGACTGATAAAGTCATACAGAAAACGATTACGTCGTTATTGCTGCTAAAGGTGGTTCTACAAGCTATTGAATCATAAGGTGTACTTAGTTTTTCACACATGGCTTCTCCATGTTGGTTTTATTTTTGTTAAATAAATCATGACATGGTGTTGTTGTTCATCTGAGGTTGAATTGACCTAATTTTAAGACCTGCTAAGGAACAGATGATTGTTATTATGTCCTGATATGTAAAACCATGGAATTCAAAGAGGGTGTACTTTCTTTTTCACATGACTGTATAGTGACATAGTCCTAGGATATTAGGTAACCTTCTGTCTGATTTAGATCAGAAAGTTCAGCCATAGTGTAAATGTGATCCATCCCATAGCTTCACAGTTGCTGAGGCTGGTGGATGGAAAATCCAGACCAGAGCTCATAATGGTTCTAATGTCTCTCACCTGCTCTCCTAATTGAGGAACAGGTACTTATGGCAGTTTGGTTTGCTGCATCAGTCTCTCTCCTAGAGCCTGGAGGCTGGGGCACCGCTGCTCCCTGCATCCAGTTCGGGGAGGACGCCCCCTTCAAGGTAATAAAAACCCTTCTTCTTATGAATTCTGTGAATGATTGTAAATGTGCTGTGTTTCTGCATATACTGTAGCTGGAAAGCGGATATGCCGCCCAACCCTAGAGAGGGAAATCTCTGTCTAAGTAAGCGCTCCAATTGAGCAGGGTTTATTTTTGGTATATTCCTATGCAAGTCTTGAAGTCCCCTGCTGTGACGAATCTAACAGGCCGGCAGGCCCCTGAGTAACTCAAATGTATTTCAAAGTGTTGCAGTCCCACTGCTTGGGACTAAGCTTACAGGCACAAGCCTGAGTATCATAATGTATTTCAGTTAATGTTGCAGTCCCTGCTTGGACGGAATAACGCAGGCAGAAGCCTGAATGTTACAATATTATGCTACGTGTTCTTTGTTTACCCTAAAAGACCATGTCATCAAGAGCTTGGACAGATGGCGGCGCCGCCACGTAAGGGAGTCGGTTGTCTAATATATTTGTTTTATATATATATATATATATATATATATATATATATATATATATAAAACAAACATCACAGCTTGCACTCAATGTACTTGTTCATATAGACAGGTGCTAGTCTCAAATAATAGAAATACAACATTACCATTCTCTCGTCCGGTAAAGAAAGACTGCACTTGGTTCAGTAATCATGAAAATCTGTATTGGGCATCTGAATAGAAAAGATAAATCACCCAATCCGACGTTTCAGTCCTGGAATAGGACCTTTCTCAAGGGGGTGGCACATACATACATACACACATGTACATATACATATACATATACAGTTAGGTCCGGAAATAATTGAGCACAGACACAATTTTCATAATTTTGGCTCTGTACACCACCACAATGGATTTGAAATGAAACAACTGAGATGCAATAGAAGTGCAGACGTTCAGCTTTAATTCAAGGGGTTGAACAAAAATATCGGTTAGGGATTGCAACCATTTTCATACAATGTCCCCTTATTTCAGGGGCTCAAATGTAATTGGACAAATTAACACAATCATAATTATAATGTTCATTTTTAATACTTTGTTGAGAATCCTTTGCAGGCAATGACTGCTTGAGGTCTGGAACGCATGGACATCACCAAACACTGGGTTTCCTCCTTTGTGATGCTTTGCCAGGCCTTTACTGCAGCTGTCTTCAGTTGTTGTTTATTCGTGGGTCTTTCTGCCTTAAGTTTTGTCTTCAGCAAGTGAAATGCATGCTCGATCGGGTTGAGATCAAGTGATTGACTCAGCCATTGCAGAATATTCCACTTGTTTGCCTTAAAAAAACTCCTGGGTTGCTTTCGCAGTATGTTTTGGGTCATTGTCCATCTGTAAAGTGAAGCGCTGTCCAATCAACTTCGCTGAATTTGGCTGAATCTGAGCAGACAATATATCCCTATACACTTCAGAATTCATCCGGCTGCTTCTGTCTTCTATCACATCATCAATAAACACTAGTGACCCAGTGCCATTGTAAGCCATGCATGCCCATGCCATCACACTGCCTTCCCCGTGTTTTACAGATGATGTGGTATGCTTAGGATCATGAGTCTTTCCAAGCCTTCTCCATACTTTTTTCTTCCCTTCATTCTGGTACAGGTTGATCTGTACAAAGAATGCTGTTCCAGAACTGGGCTGGCTTTTTTAGATATTGTTTGGCAAAGTCTAATCTGGCCTTTCTATTTTTGAGGCTTATGAATGGTTTGCACCTTGTGGTGAACCCTCTGTATTTGCTCTTGTGAAGTCTTCTCTTTAAGGTAGACTTGGATAATGATATGCCTACCTCTTGGAGAGTGTTCGTCACTTGGCTGGATGTTGTGAAGGGGTTTTCTTTACCATGGAAAGGATCCTACGATCATCCACCACTGTTGTCTTCCGTGGACGTCCAGGCCTTTTTGTGTTGCAGAGCTCACCAGTGCGTTCTTTTTTTCTCAGAATGTACCAAACAGTTGATTTGGCCACTCCTAATGTTCCTGCTATCTCTCTGATGGATTTTATTTTTATTTTTTAGCCTAAGGATGGCCTGTTTCACTTGCATTGAGAGCTCTTTTGACAGCATGTTGTGGGTTCATACCAACAGCTTCCAAATGTGAATGCCACACCTGGAATCAACTCCAGACCTTTTACCTGCTTAATTGATGATGAAATAATGAAGGAATAACCTACACCTGTCCATGAAACAGCTTTTGAGTCAATTGTCCAATTACTTTTGGTCCCTTGAAAAAGAGAGGGCTACATATTAAAGAGATGTAATTCCTAAACCCTTTCTCCAATTTGGATGGGAATACCCTCCAATTAAAGCTGATGGACTGCACTTTAAGACCATATTCATTATTTAACTGTAACTTTAATTTATTTTGGTACACAGCTGAAATAACAAAACTTGTATCAGTGTCCAATTATTTCCGGACCTAACTGTATGTATCCCAAAACCGCACCTACGCTCTTCCTTTTGATCCTATTAGATAGCATGCCAATTTTGGTGGCTGTAGGATTTGTATAGCTGGACAAACAAACAAACTTTTTGAATTGTAGTATAGATGTTCGTATAGCAGCAAAGGATTCTACCATTTTACTTTGTTATGGATGCCATTGGGGTGCTACTTGTGATGTGCTATTTCGCAAAAGGCATTTAAAATGATAATGTTCTTTCTTACCAATATGCTGCATTTAACTGTATTACTTATTTGCACACCAGTGACTGTTAAAACTGGAGGAAAATGGATTGCCATCAATTGTAAGATTTTTAACTACTTTTCTTTTCCACAGAAGAGACAGATTGATTAAAATATGTTGTGTTTTAGAACACTTTTATTCACTATTCACTTCAATGAAAGTTGCATACATGGATAGGAAGACGGGGATCTCCAGAGCTTAATCGCATTAATTTCAGCTGCAGGGATTCCCTGTTTTCCATGATTCTTATCAGGGAAGGGGTCGCCGGTACAGTCTCCTCCAGGGGAAACACAATGGAGGTTTAAATCTCTCGAGTCACGCAGGCCAAGAAGATGCTGCAACGTCATCTGTTGTGGATCTCCATTGGCCCATGACATGTGTGGGTTTTGAACCTCCGCGAAATACCTGCGGCATCTTCTCTGGTAAGTATTTCGAGAACCTGGTGGTCTCTGGAGCTGAAACAAACGCGGTTCAGCTCGCAGACCTCTTGCTAAAAAATATAAAGGTGTTGTCACAGTGGGACATCTCCTTTAAGAGGCGTCAGGTTGAAATGCCCCAATATACTGTTTATATACCCGCACCTCCTAAAAGTTTTCCATACCACCTACAGTATATTGACAACCCTAAGGGCCCTTGTGATGAAGGGGGTGCTACTGTCAGTCACAACAGGATCAGAACCCACAACCTCTGCTATTCAGGGCAGCAGCTCTAGCATGGAACTAAACTGCTTAATCTCCCAGATACAGTATCTCAGGTGTGCTTTTTCTGCACATTGAACTGGCAACCAGGAAGTGGAAGTTGCCTGTCTTTAAAGGAAGCCAGGGGGACGGAGCTACATCTGTGTGAGCAGTAGAGCTGAAAAGTATGCTGTGACAGTAAAGATTTCCCTTTATCACAAGGTGCCATAGACTTGTCAGATTAGGTTTTATTGGAAATCTTTTAGTAGGTGCGGGGTTATGAACCTTTTAAATCACTTTGCATATCTCCCTAGTATCTAAGGTGTTTTCGTGTTCTCTCTCCTCTCTCTCTTCTCTCTCTCTCCTCTCTTCTCTCTCCTCTTTATCTTCTCTCTCTCCCTTCTCTCTTCTCTTTCTCCCCTCTCTCTCTCCTCTCTCCCCGCTCTCTCTCCCTCTCTCCCTCCCAGTTATTTGAAGCAGTTTGGCCTTTTTGAGTTAACAGAGCTACTAGAATTCCAGTTTGAGCTTTTTTGGTTGTACTACTGGGATTTGCCGAGCTACGTGCGGTTTGGACATGCGAGAATGGCTTACAGAATAAGAGAACCTGCATATCCGAGCGGAAAGATCTCTTTCTGCGTGGATATTCATTTCTCGCAGCTACGTACTAGAAAATTCTCCATAGTCCATTTTTTACAAAGTTAATTTTGTGATTTTGTTATCTAGGGAAGTCCTTAATAATGTGTTTGATGAAGTCATTGAAGTGGGCATTTTAGACAGTGCTGATTCAATACATTTGTCTTTAATGAAGCGACCAGAACTTGGGATAACTTTCACCAAACTTCAATGCTGGACTCTTACTCAGTATACTAAATGTGTCTACATGGATGCTGACACAATTGTAAGTACACTTTCATTACCTGTTTCTCTGTGTCACATACTCAATATTCTATGAAGCCATCTTTCCTTTGCTCACGAAAATGTGAGCCACATTTAATTGAATGGAGATTAGTGGCTATCTTTACTAAGTGGTTCTCCATAGGAAACCATAAGACATGCTTATTTACTATGCCATGCTTGACGGTGTGTGATGGAGTAGAACTGGCTAGTTAATATTGCTCCAAAAAGCAAGGGGAAGGCAGCAGTGTTTTTACTTATATTTAATGAGAATGATTTCATTATGCTTAAAAGGGTTTAAATGTCTCTAATTAATAATTTTTCCGCCCATGGGACTGCAATGCTCTTTAGAGTTTTTAACACTCAATGACATGAAATGGGCACAGATTTTATACATATTTGCTTTGTTAACATGAAAATTACCAGAATACAGTGTACTGTATCAATATACAGTATAGCAGGGGTTCTCAACTCCAGCCCTCTCGACTCCCCCAACAGGTCAGGTTTTGAGATGTCCCAGCTTCAGCACAGGTGGCTCAGTCTTTTGGACCTGTTGGGGAACTCGAAGACTGGAGTTGGGAACCCCTGGGGTATAGTTAAATCTACGTAGTAGAATAGGGAGCGCATTCACAATGACTAATAGCTGTTGCCTGGCTGCTCGGCGAGTTGGGCTGCAAAAGAAGATTCTCGTTGGCAGTCCCAGGACTTTTTTCTTAAAAATGAAGCAGGTCTTATTTCACAGAATGAAAGGTCCTGTGAGTCCTGATGTCGATCTTCTGAAATAAAACCGGGTTCATCTTTAAAAAAAAAACAAGTCCACTGAGTGCCAGCCACGTTAATTTTTGGTGTACCTGTATATTGTAATAGATCATTTTATATTTCCATACATTATTTTTCACATAGTTCAAGTCGCGGCCAGCATATTAGTTTAGGAAACAGAACATCATTTGCACCTAGTCTTATTTTAAGATCGAAAGGTTTATTTTTTTTGTACCATACATGAGAGCATAGGTCATTTTGTTCAGCAAAAAAACATTACATAAAAATGGTCAGTAGTGTGAGTTTCCTCTGTACTGTACTTGTAATGTCTCAAAGTTAGAGTTTTATGTTTGTTTTTGCAATTTGAACAAAGTAGTCTGCTGTCATAAAGTGATTTATAGGAAGATTAAAAACCTTTAACTCTTTTGCCCTCAAAGGTCCTATGTAACATCGATGAGCTGTTTGACCGGGAGGAGTTTTCAGCTGCCCCTGACTCTGGTTGGCCAGATTGCTTTAACAGTGGTGTATTTGTCTTCCGACCCTCTATTGAAACATTCAAACTTCTTGTTCAGTTTGCAGAAGAGCATGGCAGCTTTGATGGTGAGTCTCAATGGTTGTTGCGTTTCACAGATGCCGTTTGTGTGTGTGTGTGTGTGTGTGTGTGTATGTGTGTGTGTACACAGATGTGCATATCACAATTCAGTTGAACTTGAAACTTCATCAGCTTTGAACCCTCAATCTTCTTTTGTTTTGTCATGAAACCACTGGTGAACGGGATGGCATTGCATTCGTCGGTGTTCTAGTCTTATAGTGATGTGGTTTCATAAACTAACATTACAAATGATCGTTTACATTTGATAGTTTCCCTGTCAACAGCTACTATTGAGACATTTGGGAATTTGGTTTAACATTACATAAGAGTACATACGATTCTTATTAATGGTCTCCACGTAACATTAACTAAGCCTTGCAACTAATAATATATTATAATAACTTAATAAAAATTATATACTGTAACTACCTTTGTATTTTGTTCCTTTACATCACATCAAAAGACTTAGGGACCTACTCAGGTAGCCTGGATTAGTGATTTAACACTTGTTAAGTGCACTTTCCAAGCGATTTTGCATGTGTAGTTATTCAGAAAGCTTCGATAACGTCAAAAGCGTCTGAAAACGGCTTTTTAACTAACTTATCACTCTTCCTCTGACAAGCCGTGCGGTTGCTCAAAAAATGCCCAAAACTCACATTTTTGACCATTAACTGCTATTAAGTTAGCTGCGAGATGCAAATTGCGGGATAAACACACATTTGTTTTTTTTTCACCATACTGTATAAACAGTGGCGAGATCGGGTTTGGGCTTTGCATCTGACGGAATATTGTTTATTTTTACTACATGGGATTGAAGCCTGGGGTCTCCGGAGCTGACCCGCATCACTTTCAGCACCTGAGACTCCCCGCTGCAATCCTACAATGCCATTCAAATTAAAATAAAAGCAGGGCGATCGCCTGCAAGAGCTGTGCAGGGAGATGCAGTTTCTCTCTGCCAGGCTCTTCCAGACTGATGGAGGGAAACCTGGCTGGCATATCCCTTGAAAAGCAACTAGAAACTTGTTCGGTATGTCATTTTTGTAAGAAACGGTATTTAACAAGCGATATATCTTACTGAATACAGTTTTTTTACACCGTACTGTAGGAACATGCCCACACATTTGATGTTGATAACACCGAAGCTACCTGAATAGGACCGTTAATGTAACATTTTCGCCAAAGTTTGAATCTGCTGCGAAAATGCTTTTTTTTTTGCGCTTGGACAAACTTTTGCAAATTCGTTCCAAAAATGTTTGGTTTGCCTGTCTTTAAAAAAAAAATAAAAAAATTATAGGATAGCGTGCAGTTTTGCTAGTAGAGCTTGTTTGACGAACTTTATACAGTTTACTAGAGTTCCAGTGCTATATATAGCAACCCAAATATACCTTTAAACAACATGTTGAGAGACACATGGAGATACCTGGGATACATGCTAATATGGACCTGCTAAATATCTTTAAATCATTTAACTAGCATGTGTCTCAGGTTAGCTCCTTTTTGTTCTATGCCTATTATAATTTGAACTGGTGACAATATTTTTGGGGTCAGTTCTTTGAATTCTTTGTCCATGGGGTTGTATTTTTTTTTCTTTTTCCTGCATTCTGTAAATCTAGGAACTTGTTGTATGACATTGTAATGTCTCTTCTGATTTCTTCTGTTTTTTTTTTTTTTTAAGGAGGTGATCAAGGCCTATTAAATAGTTTTTTTCAATAACTGGGCCACAGCGGACATCAGCAAGCATTTACCATTCATCTATAACTTGAGCATAAGTTCTATTTATACTTATATACCTGCTTTCAAACAGTAAGTATCATTGACACGGGAGACTTGTTGAAAAACATGCCCTCACTTTACATACTGATCACTGCACTAACATAATGTGCAATGATTTTTTCAAGACGTGCCATTCTCATTAAGGGGTAGATTCTGTATACACTAAAGTGGTATATTTAATGATACTTTGACTGATAATCCCCTTTGACTTCAATGGGTATTTTTGTCATTGAATGTTCCAAATGTTCGCTTTAGAGTACAGCTCAACCCCGTTATAGCGCGATCCGCTACAATGCGAATCCGCATATAACGCGGTCTGAGCGTGGCTTCCGAGATTTGAAATTGAGCTAGCATATGAAAGGTCTTGGGTTTGATTCCTGTGTGATATGGTATAATTTATAAATGATAAAAAATTTAAATAATAGTTTATAAATTATACAATATAATAAAAATAAAATAATAATTTATTATTTTAATTTTTTTATCGTTTATAAATTATACCATATCATACAGGAATCCTACCCAGGACCTTTCATATGCTAGCTCAATTCTGTACCTCTACACCCCAGGGACTGTGTGATGTCATAGACCTTAGAAAGAAACTTAACATTTACATAGTACAGTGGTGTAGAGGTAAAACATTGGTACCAGTATATGGAAGGTCCTGAGTTTGATGCCGGCATGTGTATTATATAAAATGTATTAATGTTCAATTCCCACATGGTGTAGGTGTGTGTATGTGTCCATTAGCAATAAAGCATTGAATTGAATGTTTAAAAAATGTGTGTTGTGTTATGTGACCCTCCTCTGCGACGCCGCGCACTAGAGCTGACAGCTGCAGAGAGGAGAGAGATCGAGATGCCGGTAAATGCTTGCGTGCCGGCATTTAAACGCGATTCCCGTTATAACGCGGTCTCATTCTGTGGCCCCCAAGGTCTGCATTATAACGGGGATCAGCTGTATATAGAATTTACCCCTAAATCAAGTAAATGTCAGTAAATATTTACGCCACTACATATAAGATTTTAACATGATGCGGTTAGCATTATTGACCACATTGGGTTCTGAAAAGAGATTAAGGACAACTGTTTCTTGACATTAACAAATCGGGATATCACTTGTTATAGTTTCCATGGATTAATCTGTGGGTCCCTTTAGATAAAAATAATATCCTGGAGCACAAAATCAATTGGGCATTTGCTAAATGCTGTAAACTACAAACATTTACCCCTTCACTGCCAAGGTACCTGTAACGCATTACCGCTATCCCTTTTGGGGTTTTGTTTTGTCTTTGAGGTGCCAGTGAACTTAAAAAAAAAAATCAAGGTGGGGTCATTCAATAGGAAGCCGCAATGTCATGTCTGATATTCTGGCCTCCTCCTAGCCTGTGGTAGTAAAACTGGCCATTTGGATTTTCCAGAAGGGAGGAAGAATACCACCAAATGAAAAGACAAATCCTCACCAACTGGGGTGTTCCCAGAGCTGAGAATAGTGTGGTTCAGCTCTGGAGGATCCCCAGTTCCCCCCAGGAGGGAAGGATTTGCTTCTTACCCTTATGCTATAACATATCCAGTAGGTAATGAGAGCCAACACACCAGGGGGCCCTTATGATGTACAAGGTACGTCATGCACGTCTGACTTGTTTTCTTGGGGGAGATTTCATTTATTGCCCCATTACAGCAGTAAACGCGATGAGAACGGAAGTGGGGAACCCCCCTCCACTTCCGTTCTCCGAAGCCATCACATGGTTGTGGGCCCTGAAATCTGGTGGCCTACGGGTGCTGCTGGACTTGCAACAGCATAAAGGGGTTGGTGTTAAAAAAGATGAACTCCCCCAAAATACATATGTTGGTTGATGTCACCTTTTAGATCTTTATTTATTTATATCTTCTTATGATGTTGGCAGTGATAGTTTCTGGAATTTGAAATCGAATGGAAGTACTGGGTTAAATCAACAAAATATTTTTAAAAATCTATATTGAGGTGTACAAGTGTAATTTATATAACCACTAGCTGAGAGACCCGGCGTTGCCCGGGATGTAAATGCGTAATAGGTAGTATTATTTATAAATCGTGGAACAATAGGTGACTGTTTGTTGTAAAGGTTGGATAATAATATTGAAAAGAAAGATGGAAGAAAATGTAATACGATGTTGTATAAAAATGGTTTATTGTAACCACACCACAGTAAAATGTATATTTTGGTGGCATAAGTGATGTAAAAATCTGAGTCGTGTGTCCTGCTAGGGTGTGAGGCGGCGAGTGGCGCGTGGGTTGTGAGTGCTGTGTGCGAGTGGGGGTCCTGCTAGGGTGTGAGGCGGCGGGTGGTGCGTGGGTTGTGAGTGCTGTCTGTGAGTGGGGGAAATGCAAGGGTGTGAGGCGGCGGCTGGCGCGTGGGTTGTGAGTGCTGTCTGTGAGTGGGGGTCCTGCTAGGGTGTGAGGCGGTGGGTCAGTGATGTCGGTGCGTAGGGGCGGGAGGC
This sequence comes from Ascaphus truei, assembly GCF_040206685.1. Lineage (NCBI taxonomy): Eukaryota > Metazoa > Chordata > Amphibia > Anura > Ascaphidae > Ascaphus > Ascaphus truei. Next base: position 99,942,169 of record NC_134485.1, on the reverse strand, counting down.
AGCAGGTGTGTGTGGCGGCAGGTATGTGTCGAGTGTGGCGGGTGTCTGTTGAGTGCGTGCAGCAGCTGTGAGGCGGTGGGTGAAAGGCAGAGGCGGCCGGAGTAAGGGCAGGTGAAAGGCAGAGGCGGGGGTGGGGAGGCGGTAAGGCGGGCATGAAGGCGAAGGGCGGCGGGAAGGGGAGGAGGGGGTGGAGGAGGGGGGCAAGGGGTGGAGGAGGAGGGCAAGGGGTGGAGGAGGGGGGCAAGGGGTGGAGGAGGGGGGCAAGGGGTGGAGGAGGGGGGCAAGGGGTGGAGGAGGGGGGAAGGGTTAGAGGAGGGGGGAAGGGTTAGAGGAGGGGGGAAGGGTTAGAGGAGGGGGGGGAAGGGTTAGAGGAGGGGGTGGAAGGGTTAGAGGAGGGGGGGAAGGGTTAGAGATGGGGGGGAAGGGTTAGAGGAGGGGGGGGAAGGGTTAGAGGAGGGGGTGGAAGTGTGGGAGGGGGTGGGAGGGGAAAGGGGAAAAAGAGGTGGAGGGGGGGGAAGAGGAGCGGAGGGGGGGGGTGAAGGGGAGCGGAGGGGGGGAAGGGGAGCGGAGGGGGGGGAAGGGGAGCGGAGGGGGGGGAAGGGGAGCGGAGGGGGGGGAAGGGGAGCGGAGGGGGGGAAGGGGAGCGGGGGGGGGAAGGGGAGTGGGGGGGGGAGGGGAGCGGGGGGGAAGGGGAGCGGGGGGGGGGAGGTGGTGGAAAGGGGGAGAAGGGGGGAGGTGGTGGAAAGGGGGAGAAGGGGGGAGGTGGTGGGAAGGGGGAGAAGGGGGGAGGTGGTGGGAAGGGGGGAGGTGGTGGGAAGGAGGAGGAGGGGGAAGGTGGTGGAAAGGGAGAGAAGGGGGGATGTGGTGGGAAGGGGGAGGAGGGGGAAGGTGGTGGGAAGGGGAAGGAGGGGGAAGGTGGTGGGAAGGGGGAGGAGGGGGAAGGTGGTGGGAAGGGGGAGGAGGGGGAAGGTGGTGGGAAGGGGGAGGAGGGGGGAGGTGGTGGGAAGGGGGGGAGGGGGGAGGTGGTGGGAAGGGGGGGAGGGGGGAGGTGGTGGGAAGTGGGGGGGAGGGTGGAGGTGGTGGGAAGGGGGGGAGGTGGTGGGAAGGGGGGGGAGGGTGGTGGAAAGGGGGGGGAGGTGGTGGTAAGGGGGGGGAGGGGTGAGGTGGTGGGAAGGGGGAGGAGGTGGGAAGGGGGAGGCGGAGGGAAGGCGGGGGGTGGGAGGCAGTGGGAAGGGGGGGGGGGAGGCGGTGGGAAGGGGGGGGAGGCGGTGGGAAGGGGGGGTGGAGGGGAGGTGAAGGGGGGGTGGAGGGGAGGTGAAGGTGGGGGGGTGGAGGGGGGGGGTGGAGGGGAGGTGAAGGGGGGGAGTGGAAGGGAGGTGAAGGGGGGGTGGAAGGGAGGTGAAGGGGGAGGTGGAAGGGAGGTGAAGGGGGGGGTGGAGGGGAGGTGAAGGGGGGGGGTGGAGGGGGGGGGTGGAGGGGAGGTGAAGGGGGGGTGGAGGGGGGGAGGTAAATGGGGAGGTGAAGGGGGGGAGGTAAATGGGGAGGTGAAGGGGGGTGGAAGGGAGAAGTGGAGTGAGGGGAGGTGAAAGGGGGTGAGGGGAGGTGATGGGGGCGAGGGGAGGTGAAGGCCGCTCACTCACCCGTCCGGCAGGTCCCACGTGGATCTGAGGCGGGAGGCAGCGTGTTGTGGCCGCTCTCCCGCTGTGTCCCGGGCACTCGCTCGCTCCCCCGCTGACTGTAGCGGCGCCGGGGGGGGGGGGTATCGGGGAGACACTGACACTGGAGGGGAGGGGGGGGGTGGAGGGGAGGTGAAGGCCGCTCACTCACCCATCCGGCAGGTCCCACGTGGATCTGAGGCGGGAGGCAGCGTGTTGTGGCCGCTCCCCCGCTGTGTCCCGGGCGCCGCCATCTTGGGCACTCGGCGCCGCGAGGCAGCCTGCCTGGCCACTGGCTGTTCCCCCGCCGGGGAGGGGTGAGTTGTAGCGCCGGGGAGGGGGGGGCATGTATATGTGTGTGGGGGGGGGGAGAGGTGGGAGATATAGAGGGGGGGTCTCGCACGGCCGCTGACACTGGGTGGGGGGGGGGCGCTGAAGGGGTAATAATAGTGTGTGTGTCCCGCTGACTGTAGCGGCGCCGGGGGAGGGGGGGGGGTCGGGGTGAAAGCGCGGGAGACACGGGGAGAGGAGGAGGTGCGCGCGGGTGCTGCTAACACTGTGAGCCCCGCTAATGTATGTAACAGTGTGTGTGTGTGTGTGTGTGTGTCCCTGTGTGTGTGTGTCCCTGTGTGTGTGTGTGTGTGTGTGTGTGTGTGTGTGTGTGTGTGTGTGTGTGTGTGTGTGTGTGTGTGTGTGTGTGTGTGTCTGTCTGTCACTGTGTGTGTGTGTGTGTGTGTGTGTGTGTCTGTCACTGTGTGTGTGTGTGTGTGTGTGTCCCTGTGTGTGTGTGTGTGTGTGTGTGTGTCCCTGTGTGTGTGTGTGTGTGTGTGTGTGTGTGTGTCCTGTGTGTGTGTGTGTGTCCCCTGTGTGTGTGTGTGTCCCTGTGTTCCCTGTGTGTGTGTGTGTCCCTGTGTGTCCTTTGACCCGTCACTCCGCCTCAGGCCAATGAGAGGTGTGCGGGGGCGGGCGGGCCAAGGGACCAATGAGATTTCCCCTAGGGACACCGGACATCCAGGCAGGCAGGCAAACATACAGTGCTTTCACTAATATAGTATAAGATACTGTATTTGCAACTGACTTACAAGCTCTCATGATTGTATACAGACGAGCCAACGAGTATTCTAAAACTTGCCTTAAACTTGCCTTAAACTAGCCAGTTTACATGCTGGGTACATGCTGGGTACATTTCAGTGACATTTCTGCAGACCAGATACTGGTCTGCACTATTATCTGTTCCATTTTTTCCCCTGTTTATTATCCCAAGAATTGAGCGCTCCTTCCACCTGGAAGAAAACGCACGAACTCTGGATCTGGACAGTCCTTTAAAGGTGTAGAGCTGCTATCTTTTATATATATATTTTCACTATTGGTGAAGGATTTTTTCACATTATTATAATTCATTTATTAATCACGTTTATATCACTTAATTGTTGTCTAGTCGCTATTAGAAGCGCCCCGGTACCATTATTTTGCTACATTTCTGCAGAGGCTAATGGCCCATTAACACAGCAGAGGTTCCTGTCAGTCCCATTCAGTTTGAATGGGACTGCCAGGGACCCCCGCTGTTAATCCGATGGGCCATTAGTCTGTCTGCAGAAATGTGTGAAATGTTGCAGCATGTAGCCAGCATGTACCTAGCATGTACCCAGCATGTACCCAGCATGTGCCTGGGTCTTTTTGGAGATTGCCCCAGGTTTGTTTTAGAATAATCGTCGGCACTACAGTACTTTAATATGAGCTCAAAGCTAAATGCAAATAAATATGGCAAGTAATGAAAAAGGTGAAGTAATTCTAACAATAGATCTCGTACAGTTGGTTACCAATGATGCATTGTTTGTTTTGGTGGATGTAACATTTCCCTCCCCCTCTTCAGAATCAGATTGGTGTACAGTACATGCATAATGATGCTGAACACTTCTTGCCCTAATATTTTACAGAAAATAGAATCCTTATAAAGCCACCAAAGTATACTCAGCATCACACTGCTTAATATGTTAAAGCTAGTACTTGACCAGCTCTCACAAATAATGTTGAGAATTCAAATCTATTTAACCCCCCATTTGCTACTGTTTACACATTAATTTGATAGAGATTCCATTTATTTATTGTGTCTCAATACATTTTAAACTGAAAGCTCATTGAGGCATGAATTCCCACTTCCAACTGTTTATACTCCTTATGGATCTCTGTATTGACATTAATGTTGTACATGTATTTATCTTATAAATGATACATACTGTAGTGCTGACAATTATTCTAAAACAAACCTGGGGCAATCTCCAAAAAGACCCAGGTACATGCTGAGTATATGCTGGGTACATGCTGCAACATTGCACATATTTCTGCAGACAGACTAATGGCCCATCGGATTAACAGCGGGGGTCCCTGGCAGTCCCATTCAAACTGAATGGGACTGCCAGGAACCCCTGCTGTGTTAATCCGATGGGCCATTAGCCTCTGCAGAAATGTCACTGAAATGTACCCAGCATGTACCTGGCTAGTTTAAGGCAAGTTTTAGAATACTCGTTGGCTCGTCTGTATACTATCAGGGGCCTAAGCATTAAAGGAGAAATCCAAGCCATAGGTTTGAAGCAGGGGGTCTTTGGAACTGGACTCCATTCATTTCAGCTCCAGGGACCCCCTGCTTCCAGAGATACTTACCTCCACAGGGGGGTGCCGGTATCTCTCTTTTCAAAGCTTCCACATCATGCAGGCCAATAGTAAGCACAGGATGACATCACAGCTTCCTATTGGCCCTCAGGGCTTGGCAGCTTTGAAAAGCAGCCATTATGGGATCCCCGCTAGCCGAGCAGACAGGCTACCTGCACCTATTATAGAGGCAAGTATCTTCAGAAGTAGAGAGTTTTCTAAGCTGAAATTAATGGGGTTCAGCTCCGGAGATCCCTCTGCTTGTATCCAATGGTAAAAAAAAATTGCAAAACAAAATTGCCATCTTGGATTGCCGCTTTAAGCGTCACAAAGTACTTTTTTTCCGCAGAATTGGCGCATTCCAAGCTCCAATTCCCCCAACTGCACCAGCTCTATTTAAAAAAACAATGTGCCATTAGTTTTGGCGCACACAATAAACTGCAAGGGGCGTACAGATGTAAATGGTATAAACCTGTAACTATAAAAAAAATTCTCTATCTGTGTGCCGCAATCATTTTTTAAATTGTTGTTTTTCTTTTAAGCACTGACATTGGGATGCACAGAAAAAAAAATCTAAATAAAATCTTAGCACCTGTTAAAATACGAATGAAGCAAACATATAAGTATCTCTCGCCTCCAGATTTGGCTCTGAAGCAAAGGTAGTTCATTTTATTGGTACACCAAAGCCCTGGAACTGCAAATACAGCCCTCAAACGAGATGGATTGTAGAGGAAGAATCGTTAAGTGGACACCAGCATCTCTCTTTTCTCGTTCTGTGGTGGGAGATTTATATTTCCGATATTTTGCCATTATTAGCAGAGCCAGAAAAGATCGAGGGTACAAATAGTCAACAGGTAAAAGGCATTTTTTCAACTCTTTAATGTAACCATGTTTAAATTGTTTGACAGGAATCCATACTTGTTTATAAATAACTGGTTTATGATGAGTAAGTAATTAAACTTAATTAGTAAACCTGAGTGTTGAATGAGCTAAGTAAACAAAACATAACATCTTAGCCCAGACATTCTGAACACAATCCTGTTGCAAAAGTAGCTGCATTAGGCTAAGGCCCCGCTGCCTCAGACCACGCGCCCGCACTGCAGACAGGCGGTGCGTGGAGAGGCAATTGACCGCAACCTGCGGTCTGTAGGGAGCGTGGGGCGTGGCCAGAACGGGTCAGGGTGGCGCGGCAATGACGTCGGGGGGCGCGGCAATGACGTCGGGTGGCGGGGCCATCACACTGTGCCAGAGTGTGTCTCGCCTCACACAGGAGAGAGTCTGTGGGAGGGAGCAGGGGGGCTCCCTTGGTGCTGCAGAAGACAAATCGCTGCTTTCCTCCCCCCTCTCCTCCCCGCTCCCCAAAGTCTCCACACTCACGAAGCCTCCCCTCCTCTCCTCATTGGCTCACAGCCAAACCACGTGACGCATCGCCGCTCGGGATTACAATTCTCTTGCATCCCCTGGCGGCTGACGCGTCACAGCGTGTAGCGAGCCGTGCAGGGAGGAGGGACTGGGGCCGGCTCAGGAGAAACTCATGTCCGGTCAGTGACGCGCACGTGGCCGCGCGCCGTCGGAACCAGCGGGACCCAGGCCTTATGCTGTGGTCAGACATGTCAACCATCATGGATTCAAATCAGTTACAATTGGGATTTGTGGACTGTATGAGACGAGTGCTGAGGTATAACCAGGAAGACATAGATTTGGGGGAAATAAACATTGGCTTTTATTTAGCCCATATATTCCAAAAACAACACAGCTTTAAGGCAGCAGCCAAACAAAAGAAACAGGCCTATCCCTTTGTAATGGCTGACACTTCTCAGTCCCTATCTGCAGGGCTGGGAGGCTAGGCCTCTTGCCAACATCTGATCACAAAGTCCAAAGAGGTACCTGTGAGCAGGGGGCTCTTTATATCAGTCTCCGGGTCTGGGTTGTTGTCCGTGGAGTGCACCTTCTGGCGGGTTCCAGGTTCCGCTGTGTCCTGGAATAGAAGGTCTGGTCCCTCTCTCCCTCTCCCCCCTCCCTCTCCCTGCCTCTTCCCCCCCATCTCCCCCCCCTCTCTCCCCTCTCCTCTCCCTCTCCCCCTTACCCCTCTCTCCCCTCTCCTCTCCCTCCCCCCCTTACCCCTCTCTCCTCCCATCTCCCCCTCTCTCCTCTCCCCCTCCCCCTATCTCAACCCTTCTCCTCCCCCCTTCCTCCCCCTCTCTCCCCCACATCAGTGAAACCTGTAGAAGTTCTGATATTTATGTGTGTTGTTACTGCAGTTATTTTCAATCCCAATTAACAGATGAGCGCTGTTTATTTCATGTAACATTTAAATGCAGCAGATGTGTATGAAGTGAAAAGTATTTATTTGAAGTAATCCAACATACAATACCAGAACACATCGATTAAACCCATGTCTGCGTATAATTATCATTAACTCTTTCTCATTTCTTAATTCTGCATAAGGCCTGACATTTATTACAATAATTACCTATTTCATATCCAGTTTAGCTACTTTTCGACTTTATTCCTATAGAAATGTTCAAAATTTGAAAAGCATGTTTTGTATCCAGCAATCATTACATCAGTTGTTCAATTAAACTCACTTAAAGGGATCAAAACCAACAGCTTGGGAATACATACAGTTCATTTTTACAATTGCAAAGTCCTCTTGTTGCTGTCATCCTTTTGAACATTCTGTAATTGAGTTATGGATGTATACTCTGTTGAAATGTGCTTCCCTGGGAGGTTAAAATGACCTCTGCCATTCACACCCACTAAGACAAGGTAGCCACGATACATGATGCCAGTGACATAATAAATAAGTGAAAACACAGCAAAAACGAAAGATTTTGAAATCATGAAAAGTTAATAGGATCATCACCTTATATGGACTACCAGGTTACAGCTGTATTTTACCTACTGATAACGCAGAATATCACAGAATATGCCACCATAACGTGCCAGCGGGGGCAATGACCCATACTGCACCTGTATATTATGAATTCATTTTTGTTTTTTTTAGAGGATTGCTGCTTTAAATTTCAGGATTATAATAAAACGAGTGATCTTGGCAAATTGTGGATTGCACCATATTTTGAGGCTTGACCCACTTTAGATTTTATTTCTATACAGACTATAGATTTGTTGTACATTGTGATAATGACAGCATTGAAGAAGAAACCTAGGCGGTTTTGAGAGCTCTATACACTGTATACATGTTTCATCTACGAGGAGCCCTCTGGTTGGTCCAATAAAAGGCTTCACAAGTTGCAATAGCTACATTTCTCCAGGATCAATGCAGCTACTAGATCTACAATGTACACATTAGATCATTCCATGCATATGCTTGGGTTTTCCAGTCGCCCCGAAATCCAGTTTACTTTTACGTTATTTGTCTATGGCACTCAGATTGAGTCAGTTACTTTGTAGGCTTTGAATGGGACACCATTTACTGAGGAAACATGAACATAATACATGGGTGTTCTTATGCATGAGCATTTCATGACTTACACTATGAAATACACGCCAACATATCAGTAGTCTAAATGTAGAACTTCATGGCCACTTAGTTCACCTGGTTTACCAAGTTTCCCCGTGACATTTGCTAATTTCGTACTTCTGCCGATGAAGGGCTCCCGTGCCTATTTTTTAATTATTTGACTTTATTGTTTAACGCTACCACTTCTTCTGGAAGACAACACCATGCATGTACTACTTTCCCAGCAAAAAAAGGAACTACTTTCTCACATTTTACACTATGTGTATCACCCTACAGTTTAAAAGTATTATCTTTTGTTCTAGTGTTTATGCCCTAGACTTATATAGAGCATTTTCACAGATTTTTAAAAAAAATCTAACCATAGATTAGTTATCTATACAGTACTGTATATTGGTATTAAAACATAGTTTAGAAATATCAATACAATCTCAAGATGTTGCTGTTGTGATAGAAAGCTTGAGGTACTGTAGCTTAGTAGAAATCCTGAAGCAAATGGTCTAGTGTTTTTTTGCATGTGAACTAATTTCAAACAGTTGCATCATTAAGCCATGTTTCATTTGCTTGTAGCCGCGGTTACTTAAAACACTTTAATCAACTGGCTCATCTAAGGAAGCATTCTAATTAAATAGTTACGTTCCCATATTATATCAGTCACTAATAATAATTAGACTGAGATGTTTCCTTTGAACTCCTAATTGATAAGAGCTTTCAAAGATACACAGTGATCGGACTCCGTCTTGGGAAGACGTCTTGCTTTGATACTGATAGATATTCTGCTGCCAAGTGGCTTATTATGCACGCTATTTAATTTATCTTGCTTCCTGATCATGACAAGCTTTAATTAATTTAATTAGGTCAATACAAAGAGTAAATTGCTGTACCTGCAATCATTTCATTGCTAGGCCATTGTGGAGCTATGATGAGTTTCCTTCAATAGCACATTTATGCCAATCAATATTCAATCCAAATATGAAATTATGGTTCAGTGAAAATTGTATCAAAGTTTGTGTCACTGCAGGAATGTGACAATTTATGTGATTTATATTCTACAAGGGATTTCAGAGGGATATCCGATTTGGAAATGGGATTTATAGTACCGTATATTGATTAAACAAAATTGTGTCGTGAGATACTGTCTATGGTAAAAAAAAAACATACATTTCCAGCTGAATTAATAATACATTTTTGTTAACAGTTATACTGTATTTTGGGGATATTGATAATAAGAAGGATCCAACTTTTACAACTGTACTAATGCAGATATCAAACTTTACCAAATCAATAGTTAATGCAATAAAACAGTTCACATTGATGTGAATTTAAGTACTCACTATAACTGCATTGTTATGGTTGCATTAGTATACTTTTTGTTAGATAACATATTTAACCCCTTGCAAAACAATCTGCGCCTTATCTAACCTGCAAACAGTAATGTTTGGATTTGCATGTGTATGTTATACCTGGTCAAACATGTAATCAGCACAGGAAGTAATAATACCCTGTACACTTTTCACTAATGTTATTTCCTTAACTCTCCCTCTGATTACAGAGAAAGTATTTCATGTACATAAATAGTGTGACTTCTTTAAAAAAGGAAATGTCATACAATAACATCCACATTTGTGATTGTCATTTTTAAGTGCTTTATTTCTTCTTTTGCAAACATGATGGTCAGCAGCACCATTTTGGAAGGATTGAACTCCTGATGAAGCCGGAGCACCCATCTTCTTTCTGCTCCCAGGACACTTCTGTAGAGAGTCCTGAGAACAGAGTAAGTTCACATCACCAAAACATTTTTTTGTTAGCCGTGTCCATTGGGCTTTTGGCAAAGAATGTGGGGAGTCCTCTCAGTTAGTACTGTACAGTATGTTGTAATGTAATGTATATTGCTTTGCTTGAGACTGGAACACACATACTGTATACACACGTGTGTGTGTGTGTGTGTGTGTATATATATAGTATACACACGCACACACATTCTGTTTGTTAATGGAAAATGACTAAGAAATCAAGATATCAGGAAGTTGGAGAATCATATTACTATTATTGCTATATTATACATTATTAAAGTGTTATTATACAGTACTTTATTATGTTGTGTTCTATTTCATAATTTTTTTTACACTTGAGAGTTTTATTGGCGTGTTTTCATTTTCTTATAAGGATGTAAAAAATGTCCCCCACCCCTCTCCCCGAGTATGAACTACATTAATACTGCCATGCCTACTGTTTGCCATGGCTAGCTGCAAATAGATTAGAGCTTCACCAGGTGTACTGTAGCTTTCTAAAGCATATTTAAACTCGCTGTGAAAGCTTCAGGTACAGAGTGTACTCTTAAGCTGCGATTATACCCGATTCGGCAGGGCGATGCACATGCCTGGAATCTGCACCGCAGGCAGGAGGCATCGGGAGCACGTGAGCGGTTCACCCTCATTGGCTGAACTGCTCATGTAATGCGAACGTCGCGCGAGAAAATCAATTTCTGAGATCTGCTCTAAATTTGCTCGCTTGGTCGTTGCGGTCGCGCGCACTTAGTGCAAACCATAATATAAACAATTTTTTGATGCGCTAATAAAACAGTAATAAAAATAGTCTAAACTATATGCGTGATTGTAAAGTTCAGTGCTGCGTGAAAAAAGAACTGTTCCCAGTTCAAACAATGATGTGTCCAGGAAAAAATTCAGCGCACCTCATATAAGAAAGAAGAAAAGAAAAAATTGTGAAACACGTTAAAAAAGCTTCCAAACAACAGCCAGTGGTAAGATATGCTCTTACATGAGGGCTCAGGCACTCAAAGGTATATTTACTTTTCCTGTCCCACAGCAATGGACAGAAAAACGGAGCTCCTTCTTAAAATGGCAACTTTATATAGATCAGGGTATCCCTCACATATAGGCAGAGTATTCACAAATAAAATGGAACCAGCTGATGTGCTTTCCTCCCCTCCTGTGACCGTGACTCCTCGCAGTTCCAGTCGGCGTCCGACGTCACTTCCGGTTTTCCGGGTGCTGCACTGTAGCTGGTCCCTCGTCACCGGAGGGGAGGAAAGCACATCGGCTGGTTCCATTTTATCTGTGTATACTCTGCCTATATGTGAGGGATACCCTGATCTATATAAAGTTGACATTTTAAGAAGCTAGTTTTTCTGTCCTTTGATGTGGAAGAGGAGGAGCAAAAATACCTTTGAGTGCCTGAGTTCAGGCACTTTCATGTAAGTGCATATCTTACCGCTGTTGTTTGGAGACTTTTTTTGAACGTGCTTCACTATTTTTTCTTCTTCTTTTTTTTCTTTCTTATATGAGGTGCGCTGAATTTATTCCTGGACACATCAGTGCAAAACATGCATTTGTTTTGGCAGCTCACGGCATCGCATGCCCGGCCGCATTGGGTATAAGCACGGCCTTAAGTAAAGTCCATACAAGTCTCTCCGTACCAACCGTCTACAGAAAAGCTTGTATGGATTTTGCCTAAAGTCTTTAAGTCAGGAAATAAATAAATTCTACAGAATTATCACACAGAACTCCAGACTAGGTAGTATAGTGGCTATATCTGTCACCTCTGTCATTCTCCGATTGGCCTTTAGCTGCAAGTCTGCTACATCTGTATTATTATCAGTTCTATCGAGTATAACACGATTTACATTAGGTTCTTATCTAACTAGGTATAAAATTGTCTTTCAAGAGCATTTTTAATTAATTAAAATACCTCAGCCTTTGATTATAATTAACACTGATCAGAAGAAAGGGAAATTGTGGTGTGATTTAGTTTCATGCTCATGTTGTAAGTAAGCACAAAATAAGAGTGCGTGCAGAGACAATCTTTCACGTTAAGATACTTCCTTCTGCAGTAAGCACTTGTTCTGCAGAACTAACCATCAAATGTATTTATGAAGCTCACAAACGGACTGTTTTGGGATTACATTTACCAGCTATTTAGAGTATTTTGATCACAGTCTTTGCTATTATTTCCCTCCCCTTGCATCTGGAAGCTATATGGGGCATAGTTATGGAGCAATTAGAGTAGTTAGGGTAAAAGAGTAAATCTCTCTATAAATCCTTTGTGAGGTATTTATATAATTAGGTCTGGTGCAAACGTTTTGTATGAAATAAATTACACACGAATGAGCACTGACATAGGGAACGCAGCTAATAGTCAGCTTCATGAGAAGCTTCTAACTGATGCCAAAAATCTTTAAAGTATTTGTATATGGTGGTTCAACCAGTGGGGCACAACGTTATTGCACGAGACAGAAAAAGAAAATTACAGGATTTATGCCTCTGCCCTCAGGTAAGACCATGTACGCAGCTGATTGTTAGCTAATCTATATGTTTTGATCTTTCCAGAGCTTGTTATTAAAGAAATGTTTCTATTCTTGTTGGCAGTTCATATCCTTGCAGTGACTCACTATTTCCTGTCTTTCATAAATGCTTCCATATTTAGGGCCATTTTGCCCGAAAATCCACCATGAAAGTCAGCAATAGAATATGTCCCATGTAATGTACAGTTCGGTGATGTGTGCATACAAAATGGTGATACAGATGTAGCCCACATAATGTTCCTTGAAACCATGTTTAGGCACGGTACCCCTCTCGTGACAAGCTGTTGTAAATACACACGGGCCATAGGGATTAGAAGGTGATGGCAGAACGTTTTCTCTACCGTTAGGCTCCCAATGCATTTCTTTACTTGACATTCAGTGTTGCAGAGTTCACAAAACAATGCCATGTAATGCAACTATAGTAACTAATGTTTTTCTAGCTACCTGACTATAATGCTGAGCAACATACATTCGATGACAGTGTTCAAGCGCAAGAGTTACAACCCCCCGCTCAATTGAACCTTCAACTTGTCACTCAAGACACCGTCCATATGGTATTTACCACTGGATGTTTTGCACATATATTTACCACTGTACAGTATATATCCTTTTAATTTGCTTTGCATTTTCCTGTCCCCGTGACAGTAACACTCATCAAATTCAATTCTAGTTAAATGTAAGCAATCGACATTTAATCCATTAATCTTGCTCAGTTTTGTAATTGTTCTTTTAATTATTTGCAGCCATTTCCCCGCATTTTTTTGCTTTCATTGATTACATGAATGTAAGTTTGGTTCATAAATATAATGGTCTGGTCTAGTCATGCCTAGAAGGTCCCTCAATTTACAGCAAAGCAATTTGTTTTTAAAACGTCTCAGTCTTACTATTATGTTATTGATTAATCGTAGAAGTTTTACACTGTTATAAAGTTTAGTCTCCAGGGACATATGGGAACTGTACAAGCAGGTCACACAACTAGGACTAGGACAACCATTTTATTATGGTCCCCAGATTAACATTTTATGAAGCATACCAAATATTGCCTTTTCATTTCTTCATTTCTGAAATAACATTTTTTCACCTGGCTTTCCCCCCCCCCCATATATTTAAAAATGTATACTATGAAATTATTATTATTATTATTATTATTAATAATCAGGGCCCGACAAAGTCTAAAAAAAAACCACTTGCCCAAAACAAAGTCACTAGGGCCCCCGAAAAAAAACTCCCTCCCAAAAAGCCCCTTAAGAGTCTTACCTGCGCTGCAGCGGCGTGGTGCGACATCTCCCGCTATTTCCCTGCTTGTCCCCTGCAACTTGCGACTGTCTTCACTGCAGCTTCGGTAAAAATAGTTGCGCAGCGTCAAATGATGCCGGGTTGCCATGACAACAGGATGTTACGTGACATCATGGCAACTTGATGTTACGTGACATCATGGCAACTTGATGCCGCGTGACATCACGTAGCATCCCGATGTCATGGCAACGCAGCTTCATTTGACGACGCGCAGCCATTTTCACAGGAGGTGCAGGGGAGACACTCGCAAGTTGCAGGGGAAAGCAGGAGAATGCCGGGAGACGCCGCACCCTGCTGGCGCCGCACTCCGCAGCAGGTAAGACTCGCCAGCGGGCAAAATGCATTCGCCCCAGGCGTGTGGGCAAGTGCACTTGTCGAGCCCTTATAATAATGATATTCAATTAGAAATTAATTAATTATTAATTTTAAAACGACTTGTTTCACAGTAAAGATATACTGTAGGAGTCTATTTATCAAATGCTTCCGACAGCAACACTAGAGTCGAAAACTGCACCAGATTTACCTAAATAAAACCATACAATGCTGTCTTTTCCCTTAATTTACCTAGCAAGCCTTTGATAAGTGAACCCCATTTATTTGTATGATGTACAGTATGATGCTATTGCCATGTTATGTTGGTGATAATTTGGGGCGTTTGATTTCGATACCAATAAACATGTAAAATACGTTTTCAAAAGTCAAAATAGCCTCTGAAAACTCACATGGGTATCTCTAATGGTAAGTACCTTTATTTAATATTCTTTCTTGATTTTCTTTTTTTTTATGCTGGTGTTTTCAGTCCTTCACTGCCTGTAGGCCCCTGTTGGCAGCAAAAGTGTTAAACACTTAACCCTTTCAGTGCTTAAGGGTCCTGTCACCTCAGTGGCCACAGACCCTCCAGCATTAGTAATCATGTGATCGACTCGTGGTTCCGGTGAATGTAAGGGCCCTCCACTTCCATTCAGTTCACGATCCGCTCATTGCGAGTACCGCCTTAAACAATCAAAAGGCCATGACGTACTGCGTACGTCATAAGGGCCCCCAGGGTGATACCGTTTATGACGTACTGTACACAGTACTTTAGTAGGGCACTAAAGGGGTTAATATGCAGTTTTTGGTAATATGTGGTATATTCCAAAAAGATTGTTGCCACTATATTTGCTACATAAATTTTATACATGTTCGTTTTTTTAAAATATTAAATACAAGAAAATTCCAAGATAAATAATGTCTAAATATATGTGTGTATGTACTGAATGTGTGTGTGTATATGTGTATATATGTGTGTATATATATATATATATTTATATATATATATATATATATATATATTATATACAGTACATACATTATGTGTGTGTGTATTAGTCATGCTAAAAGGGATGAGTAGGCACTAGAAATGTGCGAAATTCACAAAATTAGTCCATTCTTTTTCGCAAAAACAATTAGCAAATATTTGACCGCTTCCCCAAAATTCCCAATGCAACATTGAGAATTAATAGGCCTTTTGTTATAGCGATTGATATTTATTTGCATATATATAGTAGTCTGTTTCCTTTATGCCTCTGCTTTATTTACAGTACAGTATCTCTCCACGTGCAGTATAAGTACAGTAACTCTACTGTTTTTGGAGGCATATAAGTGAAAATGAGCCCTCCACACGCACTCTTCTTTTCCCTGTCCCTCCCTCCCTCTCTCTTTCCCTGCCTCCTATTTCAGTGTCTCGATTAAATAGCCTAATTTCACTTTGCAAACCTATAAGAATAAGTATGTAAAGACACTGGTTTACATTTAAGCTGTCAAATAGCACAAAGATTTTACACTTTACGGAGACCATTTGGTCCACCGTGTCTGCCCAATTTTCTATCTGCTGTAAAGTCCCAGACCCTATTTGATTCGTATTTAGGATAGCCTTATAGACATTTTTTTAATTCCCTTAACACCGCTGTTGGGAGGCTATTTTACAAATCCACCGCTGTTCCTGTGAATAAGTATTTTCTTGCGGTTCCCCGAATCCCTTCTCTTTCTCTGTATTATGTGTTCCTCCTGTATTTTGGTAAAACCTTGATGGTTGACCCTTTCACTGCCAGAGGGGCACGCAGGGCATTATGTGTTGCAGTCCCCTTTGAGGGCGAAAGTGTTAAAGGGCTCGCCATTACACATATAGTAAGACTTACTGTGGTCTGGCGGCCACGCCGATTGCAGCCCCGAAAACATTAAGCGGCCCTACAGGTGTAACGCTGTGGTGTTCCCTGCTACTGAATGGGACCCAACAGGGTTAATCCTTCATTGGATCATAAGGAGAGAAGAGAAACCGATACTGACCTTAAGGAGGAGCTGTGCAGATGTGTGCTGTTCCCAGGAGCTCCGAAGGTAAGAAGCAGTCTCCGGTCTGTCCATCCCCCTAGATGATGTAGATGCCTGAATATGGGTCTCTGCATTATGAGAGGAATACTATAGGACTATATTAGTCATCAATGTCATCGAGGGGGCTGGACAGTATTAAATGTTTTGTCCTGACCCCCTGATAACATAGATGACCGCATATGGTCCTATATTATTCCCATGATGTAGAGACCCATATTCAGGCATCTACAACATTCGGGGGATGGACTGCTTCTTAACTTCAGAGCTGCTGGTGATGTTAGGCGGACACGTTTGCGCAGCTCATCCATAAAGCTATTATCGGTTTGTCTTCTCTCGTGATGGCCCGATGAAGAATGAATGCTGCAAGGGTCCCATTCAAAAGCAGGGACCCGCTCAGCGTTAGTCCTCCCAGCCTGAAAATGTACAGTTTTTCATGCTGCGAATTTCAGCATGTTGGTCCGTGGGTCTTAGTACATCTGTACACAGTCAAATATCTTCCTTTCACCCTTTGAAATTATTCAGATGTTTCAGTAAAAAAGCAGGTAATTTTGTTGGTTTTTATACATATCTTAGGTGGAACTTGCCCATTCTGCTTCGGAGTTGTCCATCAATGAGACCGAAGAAGAGCCAAGAGCGGAAGATGAGCGCAGGAAGTGGGAGCAGGGACAGATTGACTACATGGGAAAATATTCCTTTGACAACATACAAAAAAAATTAAATAGATTTTTACAGTAATTACTTTTCATTCTTTTTAGGATGCTGTACAACATAGCCTCTTCTTGCATTATGTATTGTGCAGTGGCAACATTGTTTGTTTTTTATTTTATGCTTTTATGTTTATTAAACAGATTAAGATATGAAACATATGAAATTCACAGACAGTCAGAACCGTCTGGCGTATGTGTCCTATCTCACTTAATGTAACTTCTAATTTGAACTTTGTCTTTTTTAATTTTATTTTGCATACGTGCCAAGAAATGTGTAATTAATTTACTGTATTTGCTTCAATTAGCTCTGGACAGGAGCAGTTTCAATACGTTTTTATTGAAGTACTTTCATATATTGCCTACGTTCCCACTTTTATTGCAATAGCTCTTTTCGCCTTATTACTTGCCTCTCCTGTAACTCATTCATACATTTAAATGTTATTTTCATCACACGCCACCACATCCTTTCTTCCAAGGTATAAATTCAGAACAGTTAGAGTACTTGTTATTCTTTGGAACACCATGAATCTGTTTGTCTTTCTGGCGACGTGGCATCCAAAATCAGACAAAATACTACGCATGAACTGTTACTAATGACATATAAAAATGACGCTTCTTTCTATGGAAGACCATTTGCACATAGTGTTGTAACATTGGTTACTTTTAACATCAACTACTGATAAGAACCACTTGACCCACCCAGTCTGTCCATAGTCCTATCCACTGTGAAATCTCAAACCCTATTAGATCCTAGGCTTTCTTTCTGGATTCTTTCATATTTAGGATAGCCTTGGGTCTATCCAAAGCATTTTTTTATATATAACTTTACTGTATTAACTGTTTTTACTCTATTAACTTTTAGCATCTCATATTTGAGGATATTCCACTTTCTCAGTGAAGGACTGTCTCATTTCCCCTGAGCCTCCGACCCTCCTGTTACATGACCTCTTATTATTGTCAAAACCCTTGCTATATTTCAAATATTATATCATACCCCCTCTCCTCTCTACTTGTTGAAAACACTTGAATGCAATATGTGAGCATAGGTAACATTGTTGACTTAGATGTTGAAAAACTTATTTTACAATTCATTACCAGCTCTTTGTAACCTTGTGTACAGTAGATCCCTTGTAGGTACCAAACATTATGCTCATTGTGTCATTATGCTCAGACCCTGCCCTTATAGCCACTGCTGCTAATTATAATGTTGGTTTGGAAGGCTTCTCATCTTTTTACAGAGACCTGAAATTCCCAAAGCAGAACGTGATACTCTATTCCTTAAAGCAGTTATCCCGCCTACTCCTTTTTTTTGTTGTTGATAGGATTACAATGGGGAACTGCTCAGTCCCCGAAATATTGGGCCAGTAGGAAACAATAATGTCATCGAAGGGATGACGTGGTGACTTCCTATTCGATCACTGTGGACACCATATTGAAAAACCAAGGAAGAAATACAAATGCTAAGTATCTCAAGAACTTTTAGTTCTCAATAGAAATTGGGAAATTGAAGCTCTCCAACAGAGATGCTTCTAACACTGGCAATACATTGCTGCTAAATAAACATAGGTCCTTATTCTATAAAGTGCAATAGCGTCGGATGGTCAATATCACACTTTATCGAATAAGGACCTTAGTCGGAAAGCATATGCTCCAGAATCATTTTACATCACACATTTATTTCAGAAAGCCACTGTTGAATTGTATAAATGAATGTGTTATCAGGATGAAAAAAGTAAAAGGCAATGTGTTCTTGCTTTTGGAACAGCATGTTCAAGGAGCAAATGGGGTTAAAACCTTTGTTGTTAAACGTTGAATCGAAATATTTTGATATTTGATAGAAAAGTAGCCACCGCTTATGGTAGTAAGCTACTATACTGCTATTATATTGAGACCTATTTCATAAAATGTGCCTTTTTCACACTTGTTTGTAGCAGTGATCATAAAAGGGTGCTTTGAAAACACTGCCAATTGTAAGAATTGTGCAGTATTGATTGTACATCCAGAACAAATGTCAGCTGCAGCTAAATTTATTTCAAGTGCTAAGATCATGTTTACATATAAATATTTTTATTTCATATTTACAAATCTACTGGTAAATTAGATGTTTACATGCTCAATATATTTAATGTGCCAATATATGAATGTAGAAATCTTCTGTTTGCTGTGCTATGTTATACTTTAAATTATGCTGGTATTACACCAGAGCGAAACAACATTTATTTTTATGCTCAGACACATGTTTATCTTTGCGCACTGATTTTATGAAATACCTGATGAATAGTATCCCACTAACAAGCTATACTGAATGTAGTATACAATTACACAAGATAACTAGTGTTAATATGCTCATGAAGCTATAGACCTTTTTTATAACTGATTTCAAATGCTGAAAGTCAGATAACAGCTGGTAACTGTGAAAGTGAAATCCTCAGTTAAGGCTTTTTGTTGTTGTTGCAGAGTTGCTATGTGACAGTCGAAGTATAAATGCTAGAAAGGTTTTGTGCCATTAAAATGCCAATAATCTAATGACTGTACAGGTGTTTTGCAACACAAAAATAAACTTATGTCTTTAAAAGGAAGAATGAACGGTCTCTCTCTTTTTTTTTTTTTTTAACATTATTACCATAAGCCATAACACTCAAATATATGGATATTCATATACATTTTCATGTTACTAAGGTTACAGTCAGCATTATACATTTCCCTGTCTTTTTTCTTATTCTGAAGCCAGGGTCACGTGTGATGTGTGAATTGCCCCAGATAGCATTAACTCAGCTCCCTTTCCAAATCACTCAAAGTCCTATAATATTTCCTTCACTTTATTGGAAAAGTAGCAGTAAATACAGGCACTTGTGGAGGGTGTGTTGTGATTTGTAGTTAGAAACAGGTAGAAAGAGATGGCTTTGCCATAGGAGAGTAACAGAGATGGGTTCTGTACTCACTGTCTCCAGGGTGGAAAAGGAAGTAAGGGGCAATGTGGGTAAAAGGAATAGTCTTGGGACAGACTATCTGTGAACAAAGCGACAACAAAAGAAAGAGAGCCCCAAGGAGAGCACTCTCCCACTCTGAGAATCAAGTGTACCAATGAACCATGTGATGACTAAGAGGAAATAATACACTTTAATGTGAGTCGTAACTCAGAATAAAATAAAGGTGAACGCTGTGGATCAAGTTCAATACTCGTTGAGAGCCAGTATACAGCGAATTAAAATGAGGACGGATACAATTGTGATAGTGGCCACTACGCTGCCTGTACTCAGGGGGACAGGAATAACAGCATAGGTGCCATATAGCAGGGCTAAGACCCTATTGATGACTGTGGTTTTGGGAGTAACCACACAACTGCCTGAATAACTAGCCAAAGTGGCAGGTAAGTCCCTGCCTCAATGGGGTAGCTAATTAGTAGTATACTTGATTATACCCTCAATTAGGGTGTGGACAGGTCTGCCCTTTGGCTGATAGTCCAGATATGCACCTGTGTGTGCCAGGTGTCACAAGTCTAGATATGCCATAGAATCAAGTATACTTCCACTAGCATTAGGTAAAATCTTTCAACTGCCAGTGGGTTGTGGTGTATGTAAGAGATGTATAAGAAGACAGACAGAGTCAGTAGCTGCTAGAACAGTGCACAAGTAGTGCCTGTTTACATGTAACATCCATAGATATGGGTCATGGAATGCATCCGTCCGTGGTAGCAATCATACCTCTTCGAAAGGGGCCGGGCACCTTCAGCTCATGCAGGGTGCTCAAATATATCAGCCGGGTAAGTTGCTTGTTAAAAACATATATACACGGTGCTAGAATAGCATAGCCTCATGCGAGGAGCTACTCGTTAGAAAGTACTTCGTAGCATTTTCTGTCAGCTAAGAGCCTTACATTTTCACTAGCATAATCTTTGCTGTTAAGGATGACAAGATTACCCCCTTTGTCAGAGGGTTTGATGACAATGTCCTTGTCCTGTTCAAGCTCTGCTAGGGCTGGGACTTCCATTGGAGTCAGGTTATGGTTAATATTGCAGGGAGTGTGTCTGAGGTTTTCTATTTCTTTAGTAACAAGATCTACAAATACCGCTATGTTAGAGTTAGCATCTAACGGTGACATGAACTTGGATTTAAGTCTTAGAGAAGTGAAGGTTCCTCCCCCTCTATTCTCTCCGATTCTGCCACTAAATCTGTAAGTAGACTGAGATTTTCAGTATCTACTTCATTGTAGAGGATATAGCAATAACACCATTCGTAGGGCCTATAAGAGAGCTAGAAACACACCTAGGGTGGATCTACTAAAAGACAAAACCGATACTGAGCAGAAGAATACCATCAGGTTCATTGGTACCTATAATCAGGATTGGGATCGTGCCAAGAATGCTTTCCAGAAGCATTGGCACATCCTAAGGGCGGATGAAGACCTCAAAGAAATTCTAAAACCATAACACCCAAAATGACTAGCTGGAGGTCAAGGAACCTCCGTGATAGTCTGGTGAAGAGCCATTTTGAGGCCAGTGTTAGCCAAACGTGGCTCCCTAACAAACCTCCTGGCTGCTTCAGCTGCCATAGCTGCAAGGCATGCCAGGTTATTAAGAACACCAAAACATTCAAGAACTGGAATGACACACGGACTTTCACTATAAGAAAGTTTATTAATTGCAGGACACCAGGGGTCATATACATGGCAGAGGGCATATGCACCAAAAAATACATTGGTAAAACCAAGCGCCCATTTAGAATTCGGGTACTGGAACACCTGGGCAGCATCAGAAATGGTTTGGATACCCCTGTGGCAAGACACATAAACGAACATCACCAAGAGGATTTGCTGGCACTTACCTTCAAGGGGATTGACCAGCTCAGTATGGGTATTAGGAAGGGCAATTGGGACCAGGCACTATTAAGAATGGAATCACGATGGATATACACCCTCGGTACCCTGGCCCCACAGGGACTAAATGAGGGGTTTGTATTTAGCCCCTTCATTTAACTGACCCATTCATTAGCCTATACCTTATCCGCTTGTACCACTGGTTGATTGGGAGTTATTCCCACTGCTTATCACTACTTATACATGCCAAGCCTCTCCCGTTACTATAAAGGGCTCTTGGAGGCATGCCCCCTTACGCATGCATACATTCAAAGCATGCAAATTAGGGAACGCGTCACGACCAATCAGAGGATCGCTTACCTCATAAATACAGGGAGCATGACAGACGCTTCTATACAGCCTTGACAAAGCAAGCACCAGCGAAACGTACGTCGGCGATTGATGACGCCATTACGTCTGAGGGGCGGGACATGTGCTCGCGATCGGAGCGCGTCCAGCCCCAGTAGCTCCTCGCATGGGGCTATGCTATTCTAGCACCGTGTATATATGTTTTTAACAAGCAACTTACCCTCGGCTGATATACTGCTGCGGCCAAGTTTATTCGAGCATTTGCCCGTTCTTGGCCGCAGCAGTATCCTGGCGCGCGCCGGAGGGTGACGGGCGCGCGCCGAAGCAGCGGAAGAGTGCCCTCCAATCGGGGCGCTCTCCCTACCGCTGCCGGGTCCGCCGGGTCCCCCGGAACCCCCTGCCGCCGTCCCGCGATCGCGGGACACCAGGGCTCCCTCGGGGAGCCCTGGACGCGCGTGCAGGGGGCGCAGGCTCCCGATGACGCGTGACCGCGCGTCGGTGACGCGCGGCACGCCGAGAGGCGGCCACTAGCAAGCCGGGAAATCTCCCGGTTTGCGGATCTGGCCGCAGAGTGATAAAGTGTGTCGGTAGTGTATTTGAGCACCCTGCATGAGCTGAAGGTGCCCGGCCCCTTTCGAAGAGGTATGATCGCTACCACGGACGGATGCATTCCATGACCCATATCTATGGATGTTACATGTAAACAGGCACTACTTGTGCACTGTTCTAGCAGCTATTGACTCTGTCTGTCTTCTTATACATCTCTTACATACAACACAACCCACTGGCAGTTGAAAGATTTTACCTAATGCTAGTGGAAGTATACTTGATTCTATGGCATATCTAGCATTGTGACACCTGGCACACACAGGTGCATATCTGGACTATCAGCCGAAGGGCAGACCTGTCCACACCCTAATTGAGGGTATAATCAAGTATACTACTAATTCGCTACCCCATTGAGTCAGGGACTTACCTGCCACTTTGGCTAGTTATTCAGGCAGTTATGTTGTTACTCCCAAGACCACAGTCATCAATAGGGTCTTAGCCCTGCTATATGGCACCTATGCTGTTATTCCTGTCCCCCTGAGTACAGGCAGCGTAGTGGCCACTATCACAATTGTATCCGTCCTCATTTTAATTCGCTGTATACTGGCTCTCAACGAGTATTGAACTTGACCCACAGCGTTCACCTTTATTTTATTCTGAGTTACGACTCACATTAAAGTGTATTATTTCACTCACTCCTCTTAGTAAACAAATGAATCATTGGTACACTTGATTCTCAGAGTGGGAGAGTCCTCTCCATGGGGCTCTTTTTCATTTGTTGTCACTACCTCTATCTCCCCTGATAGTAGCACCACCACTCCATTTATTTGTATTAGCAGTAGCGAGGGTTCCTTCCCCCCCCACTCCCCAAGTTCGTGTATCTGTGAACAAAGACAGAGGGAGGGCGGAATAGCCCATTCTGAGAAGAATCTCAGAGGTTGCTGTAGCAACTCACTGGTTACATGCTTAGAGGCAGAAAGCTCAACATATAGATACATCACACAGGCACTGTGTGTGTGTGGAACAAATACATGCAGCTGAACTTAAGGAGCTGACAAGCAGAAGCTGCAAAGAAGGGGGGGTGATCAGAGAGAGCAGAAATGGGCTTACTTGATCCATGACACTCCCGTCTGGTATCTGGAGATACCACTATATAACTGGATTATGTGGAACATATGTGCAATGCATGACAAAGATAACATCGTATTCACAAAACAATGCAAAGGTCCATGTCCACACAACGATGTGATACCGGCCGGTCCGGTCCAGGTTAGCTGGGTGCACCACAATGTCTTTCACAAAAGTCTCTGATCCTGTTTCTTAGATCTATGAGAGAACAGTCCTTTTATCTCCGTAGTTTTCTCTACAGAGGGCATCACCTTGTGGATGTGCCAGTCGTGATAGTCTGTCACTCCATCACCTGGTGTTTGACGGAAGGTAATGGCTTCTGGCTCCTTGCGAATCAGCACTCCTGGAAGACTGTCTGACAAGTCTGGCCCAGTGCACAGGGTGTCGTTTGGAGAGGCTTCCTGGTGCTGAGCATTGGAGCTGAACGTTGCCCAGATCTGACCGGGTTTCTGATGGTGGTGGACAGATGATGGAAGGTACCGACATTTTTCACCTTCCTTCAGTGAGGGTGCTGGCTTTGCGTGGCCGCTAAGGAATGTCTTCTGGATGAAGGCCACAAAGTTATGCTTGGTCTCCGGTTTCCTTTGTAGGTCGCAGCGGAGCGAAGTGAGCCAAGAGATGGCATGTACTTTGTTTGGGAGGCATCTTTTCAGTGAACGGAATGGTAGCGGGGTCACTCAACTGTCCGATCTGTCCTTGAAAAGGCTCCTTATCCATTAACTTCTGGAATTCTCCATCTTCCATCGATGGTGCTTGTTTGTTACTGTCCCTTGTTGTCTGGAACGCTGTGCATCCTAGGTCATCAGAACGTTTCACTTGCACGAGAACGTCTCCACGTATTTTGGTGAAACGCTTTTGTGTCTCTTTATTAACTGCCATCAGGAGGTTATTTTCTCCCTGGACATGACGAAGAACAGTCTCTTTTGCCCTTGTAAATCCCTTTATGAAATGTCTCTGCGACTGTCTCTTTTGAGACATGTGAGAGGACAGTCTTTTTGCCCCTGTGGCTTCACCTACAGGGAGCAATCTTCTGCGGCTATGCCAGCTGTGGCGGTTGGCTGCTTTGTCACTTGGTATTTTGCGGAGAGGAATGGCTGTACGTCCTAGCTGTGCCATTTCTTACAGGAGGACCGTCCGATTGTTTATTGTCTTTTGGACGAACCCTTTGTCGGGCACCTTCAGGAGGTTACCTTCTTCCTTCAGTGGAGTCGACTCATCATGCTTAGTTGTCTGAACTACTAAGCATCCTAGGCCATTGTCGCATCCCCCTGATGTGAAGATGTTTTTATTGATCTCAGGGTTATGACCTTGTCTCTTCTCCTCACTTGGCCCTCCTGTCACTTGGAGATGGCCAAGACGTGGTTCGGAGAGGGATGTGTGTCCGCATTCTGTTATCACCGTTCTGCGGGCGTCAACATAGTCTGGTCCGTGCCTTTTGTCAGTGCACACGTTGCCCACTATCACCAATCCTAGGTCAAGCCTTTGGGCGAATGGAGCGTTGTGGGGTCCGTTTCGCTGTTTACGGATTTTGTGCACCCTCAGGATGTCCCTACCAAGCAGCAGCAAGATATTGGCGCCTTGTTCTACCGGCGGGATGTAGTTGGCTATTCCTCTGAGGTGTTGGTGATGGTGTGCCACGTCTGGTGTAGGAATCTCGTCCCTGTTTGCAGCCATGCAGTTGCACTCGATGAGTGTGGGGAGAGCTATCTTCACTCTGTTGTCCACTGAACGTATAACGTAGCCGCTTGCTCTTCTCCCTGTTGTCTCAGTTGACCCTGCACGGGTTCTGAGGGTGTAGGGTGAGGCATTGTCTTGTGCGTTGAATAAGTTGAAGAATTCCATCTTCGCCAATGATCTGTTACTTTGATCGTCGAGGATTGCATACATCCGGATAGCCCTTTCAGGTTGTCCCTTGGGGTGCACTGCGACAAGGCATATTTTGGACAGGATATTTTGTCACTTCCTTTTCCGCAAACCTCGGTGCACTGAGACGTGACAGATGTTGGCTCTCCTTCCTCCCCACCATGCTCCGCTATGGAGAATGGGTTGTTGAGTTGGTGGAGTGTCAGCGCCTCTGGATGTAGAGATTTTACGTGCTTGTCACTTTTGCACACTGCACATTTGATGGCCTCTTTACAGTCCTTGGCTAGGTGAGTCATGGAATTGCAGCACCCGAAGCAGACTCCGAATAACTTATTGCGTTCCTCTAGGGACTTCATACTGAACCCAAAGCATCTGTTAAGTGGGTGTGGCTTCTTATGTATGGGACATTCCCTGTTTGGGTCCCTTGGTTTCTCGTCTCCAGCGACCGACTGATCGGGAGCAGTTTGGGTCGTGGGGGACACGTCCGTCCTGTGGACCGAGATGGGTGTTCGAGTGTTACCGTATCTCGAAACTGGTCTCTCATTCCTCACGTCGCTTGCACTGTGAGTGGTCTGTGCACCCAAGATGAAACTGGGATCGTTCCTTGTCCTTGCCGCTTCGCGGATGAAGATCAAGAAGAATGAGAAGGGAAGGAAGGCGACTTGCTTCTTCTCCCTTTTGTATTTGGAGCCTTGTGAAATCCATCTTTCTTGGAGGTTGTAGGGTAGGTTCTCCAAGATGGGTCTCACTCCGCGAGCTGAGTGTAGGACGTTGAGACCTGTTAAGGAATGGTCTTTCCTTGCAAACGCCAGCTCTTGCAGCAGGTCCCCGAGCTCTCGTAACTTCGAGTAGTCTTTAGCTGTGATCCTCGGAAAGCTGTAGACTCTCTTGAAGAGCGAATCTTTGACTGCTTTGGGGCTACAGTAGCACTCTTCTAGCCTTTCCCATACTAGGTTGAGACCTACTTGGGGGTGGTTCGTGTTTGCCGTCCCGAGTCTCTTCGCATGGTCCTTGGATTCTTTCCCCAGCCATTTGGATAGCAGGCTGAGTTCTTCCCTTGCTGAGAAGTCCAGGCTCTTGATTGCATCCTTGAACGTAAACTTCCACATTCGGTAGTTCTCAGGAGGGTCGTCAAAGTTGGTAAGTCCTGTTTGCACCATGTCACGCCGGATCATGTACTTGGCCATGTCTGTCAGGTCTGAACGCGTGTTGGTCGCGTTCTGAGGTAGTTGCTGGGAGGGTCCATGCGGTTACCTCATCCTTGGCGTGGATGCGTGGTGACGGCTGGTCAGTGTGTTCCCCATGTGGGTGAGCCTGGATTGCGAGCCTGTTGTAGTGCATCCGTGTGCGCTGGCGTGTGGATCACTGTTGCGGCTGTGGCTATCCCAGGCAGCATGTACCATTGAAGGAACAGCGTCTTCTCCTCATGGACCTAGCAAGTCTTCGTGTCTGTGGTATCACTCCCGTCGTGTTCAGATGGAGCTCTGGTGTTTATGCTGAAGAGGCTCCTCACATAGTCCTCAGTGCGTTGGACTGGATCCTCTGAGGCTATCCGTCTGTACGGTTGCTCCGCGCCGTCCTGTCTCGCAGCAGCTTCTAAGATTTCGGCTTGGGCTATGGCGGCGGCGTCCTCTTCTTTGGTTAGAGCTTCTAGATCCACGTCCAATTCGACCTTTCTACGCCCGGCGGCAGCAGCGTCATTGGCAGCGGTGGCAGCGGCGGCGGCATTGGCAGCGGCGGCATTCTGCTCCTCCTCTTCTATGCGCTCTGCCTGCGCCTGTTGCAGTTGCGCAGCGGTCTCTGTGTCTGAGTGGTCACTCTCCTACGTGATGTCTGGTGAGGATCTGAGTTCTGCCATGCTGTAGATGTGTGTAGGCCTTTAGCCAATGCGTGTGGCGTGCGGTCTGTTACCTGCGTCAGCGATGGATGACTGTCTCAGATAGTGCCGGTAGGTGTCCTGCAGCGGTAAGCGTAGGGGTAGCTGTACTTACAGGTGTCCGGTGGCTCTGACCCGTGTCCTGGCGGGTGTCCGGTGGCGTTGCCCTGGTGGTGCTGGCCGTGGAACGTGCGCAGGGTTAGGTGAGATGGTAATCCCTCACTGTGAAGCTGTGCAGAGGGTGGACTCAAAGACAGAAAAGAGCAATCAAAGTTCTGTGTATAGTGCACTGTTTGACTCCAGTGCTGGAGCCTTGAGTGTAAGCTGCAGGCCGTGTGCAGTGTAAGCTGCTTGCTGTTTTTAAGGCTTTTGCTGTAGAAAGTCTGCGCTCTTTATTAGCAATGTAAGCTGCTTGCTTGTCTTTGCATAAAGCTGTAGTTGTTTGCTGTACTGTATAGAGGCTGGTGGCTCTGTGTAGCAATGTAGAGCAGTATGCTTGTACTGTGGTGGTGAGATACTGTGGTGATGAGAGACTGCTGTTAATTTGCTGTGTAAGCTGCTTACTTGTTTCTGTAACATAAAGGCTGTGGGTAGCAGCTCCTCTGTGTGTGTCCCCCAAAGCACACAGTCCTCTTTCTACAATTCTGAAGCCAGGGTCACGTGTGATGTGTGAATTGCCCCAGATAGCATTAACTCAGCTCCCTTTCCAAATCACTCCAAGTCCTATAATATTTCCTTCACTTTATTGGAAAAGTAGCAGTAAATACAGGCACTTG
Source organism: Ascaphus truei (assembly GCF_040206685.1). Taxonomy (NCBI): domain Eukaryota; kingdom Metazoa; phylum Chordata; class Amphibia; order Anura; family Ascaphidae; genus Ascaphus; species Ascaphus truei. The sequence continues at coordinate 99,914,338 of NC_134485.1, read as the reverse complement.
TGGATGGTGTGTAGTAGTGATTTGTAGTTAGAAACAGGTAGAAAGAGATGGCCTTGCCATAGGAGAGATGGGTGCTGTACTCACTGTCTCCATGGTGGAAAAGGAAGTGAGGGGCAATGTGGGTAAAAGGAACAGTCTTGGGACAGACTATCTGTGAACAAATACAGAGGGGAGGGCGAAATAGCCCATTCTGGGAAGAATCTCAGGTTGCTATAGCAACTCACTGGTTACATGTTCAGAGGCAGAAAGGGCAACATATTGATACATCACACAGGCACTGTGTGTGTGTGGAACAAATGCATGCAGCTGAACTTAAGGAGTTGACAAGCAGAAGCTGCAAAGAAGGGGGAGAGGGGGAGTGATCACAGAGAGCAGAAATGGGCTTACTTGTTCCATGACATTTCTTTTTACTATAACATGTTGTAATGATGACACATGCGACCTTGACACATTTTGGTTTCATACATATTCACTGTAGTAAAGTCTTCATTGCATATGCACACTATTTAGCATGTTAGGTCAGGAATCATATCCAGAGTCTGCCAGGTGCTACTTATACGTCTTAGGAAAGCAGGGGAGCGCAGATTTCAATATGCAATAAATGAAAAAGCATACATAGTGCAAATAAAGTTGATTCAAACAATGTAGTGTGGTTATATCTATTGAATGGAGACTCACGTAGTGTCAGATATAATCAGTAATGTCAGAGATCAGTGGCAATAGCTTGACTCTGTAAATGGTATATGAACCCCACAACTGGATGGTTGGTGAAATGTGAACAGCATACGCTCACAGCGAGTCACTCACAGCGACTCTACGCGTTTCACTAAACAGTGTAGTTTCATCAGGAGCCTCCACAACCATCCAGTTGTGGGGTTCATCTACCATTTACAGAGTCAAGCTATTGCCACTGATCTCTGACATGACTGATTATATCTGACACTACGTGAGTCTCCATTCAATAGATATAACCACACTACATTGTTTGAATCAACTTTATTTGCACTACAGTATGTATGCTTTTTCATTTATTGCATATTGAAATCTGCGCTCCCCTGCTTTCCTAAGATGTGCTGCAGCAAGAAGTGGAAATCACAGATCAACCACTAAAGGTTTTTTTTTGAGCTGCATTCTTTTCACTTATCACTTATTTGTATTTTTCACTTTATATTATTTATATATATATATATTCACAATCACTGTGCCACCCACTGTTTGCATTCTTTGCCTATTTCTATCACTTCAAGGTGCCTCTTATATACTGATGTGTCCAACACTAATGGTGTCATAGACTTGATCGTAGCACAGCCCCAAGCACATATTAATTTATGGTAGATAATATTAATTTCTAATACTTTTGTTTTGTATTTCTTGAAGAAATTGGGTTTACATTTAATTGTATTGCACCAACATGCTTCTCATGTATTCTCTGCTCATTTACTAATATAATATAAAAAATAGTCTATCTGACCTAACCAGCGTTATGCAAATTCCTTTTCATGTGAATGGGAGCCGAGGCGTGCTAAATCTTTGCACCCTTTTGTTGAACTGGGCTTTAGAGGGTTATTGGACAAAAAAAAGCATTGCAGGGAAGCCTACAAACATGAAAGTCAACAAGACCATCGGTAGCAAAGTGAGAGCAAGATATTAACCAAGGATTGTGACGTAATTACCATAAACAAAAACTGCCTATGAAATTTGTGGCAGTGGCTGGTCAACGGGAATGGAGTACTATGGTTAAAGCTGCAGTTCAGGCAATATCCTGCATGTGTGTTTTTTTTAATAAATCAGTTCTGAAGTAAGAAAAAATACTTTTAGCATTTTGGGCCTTATTCAGAAAGCCTCGATAAGGCCCTTATCGAGCACTTATCGACCAAAATGGCTACTGGTATTCAGATAGACTCGATAAGTGCTCGATAACGGCCTGTATCGACGCAAAATTTTATCTCCGTCCGAAATTCGCTGACTGAGCAGCGATCAGGCCCTTATCGACCATTTTCGGAGGGTTGATAAACTCCCGCTATTCAGAGACCCGCGAGTCGGGTGTCGCGGCCCATCGCAGCCCATCGCAGGCTTAAAAAACGATTTTCTCCCCAAATCCACTTCCCCACAAAATTGTTGGACAATTGGTAGGGAGATGGCCTCGATGAGCTGCGATGGGTCGGGACTTAGAAGAAATCAGGCCCCTTTCCTGCCTCGGATTGATGCCAGGGGTCTCCGGAGCTGATAGCCATTAATAGCAGCTCCGGACCCCCCCGGCATGCATCCGATGCAGGAAACATGCATGTACAGCAACTTCATTACCTTAGCGGCTAACCGCTAAGGCAATGAAGGGGTTAAACACCCATGCCAGGCTTACAGTAAAAACATACAGTACAATACAATACAGTGGCTATCGGGGGTGGGTGAAGGGGGAATTTGGCCCTTAGTGGCTGTTTAGGCATTGCGGGGGGAGTTAACCCCTTCATTACCTTAGCGGTTAATACCGCTAAGGTAATAAAGGGGTTAACCCAACCGCTACCCCCCCGCAAGGTCTAAACACCCATCTTTAGGGCTAATACCCCCTTCACTCACCCGTGAGGCCTAAGCATCCACCCCAGACTGACTATACCCACCCTATACCCATTGAGTAGTATAGTGGTACATCATACCCATATAATAATAATATGGGCATGATAAGCCTCTATAGCACTCAATGAGCACCCTAATAAAAATACAGTAATACACAAGACACACAGTAATAAAACCTAACTATACTCCCAAAAAACAAACTTCACTAAATAAAATCAGTAGCCAGCTAATCCAATCAATAGAAGCAATTACAACATCAACAATGAATTAATTAAACCATTACCCAATCAAACCAATTAATCCCTAAAGCAACTCAAAATGAATAGTAACACTAACCAATGTAAACAATGAATTAATCCTACATTAATTAATGTAACCATTAGAAGACAAATAAATACATTAAAACTATCTCTGAAGTATCCATAAAACACATTAGCTAACATAATATAACTTTAAGTACAAGCGAACACCAATCGCAAACCTTTTAAAACATTAACCATAAACAAACAATCACATCCACATCAATAACAAGCGAGAAATGCCCCCCAAATATTGGCATAATAATGTATTAATCCAAACCCGAAAGAGGTACAGATTAATATATTATCAGTCAATGTGCCTCCCCCAAAAAATCAAAAAACACACCCAAAAAATAGACCTGTAAAAAGAGACATTTACAAACATAGAATATCTTACTTACCATTAGAAGCGGTGGCCCTCCGACTCCCAGGGTAACAGGAAGCTCACGTACCTTGAAGGCCTCCAACAGCATCCGATGCCATCATCCATCAGGATCCGGCTCAGGTACCCCAAACTTCTTTTTTCTTTCTTTACTCACCGTCTTCTATCTTCATCTGTAACCATTTCTTGTTGTTCTTTATCTTCTTTCTTCATCTGTCAATCCATAAAACCCCATGTTAAATCCCAGCCGATGCTGTCTCGTCGGCTTCTTGGGCTCAAATGAGGCGTCACGGCCTTAAATATGGCTTGTGACGTCACATTTACCCTCACAATGGTTAACAGCCACCTGATTGGCTGTTAAAACCATGTGCAGACTTAATTTTTTTTTTGCCAATTCCACACGCTGATTGGCTGAAATACCTTGTGACACAGCGGCCATCTTGGATTTACTGACGTCATGTTAAAGGTAAATGAAGCACAGCCATTCTGATTGGCTTGCATCATTCCCTTTAAGTGACGTCACAGCAAAAAAAATTTTTTTAAGTCTGCACATGGTTTCAACAGCCAATCAGGTTGTGTTTTATGGATACTTCAGAGATAGTTTTAATGTATTTATTTGTCTTTTAATGGTTACATTAATTAATGTAGGATTCATTCATTGTTTACATTGGTTAGTGTTACTATTCATTTTGAGTTGCTTTAGGGATTAATTGGTTTGATTGGGTAATGGTTTAATTAATTCATTGTTGATGTAATTGCTTATATTGATTGGATTAGCTGGCTACTGATTTTATTTAGTGAAGTGTGTTTTTTGGGAGTATAGTTAGGTTTTATTACTGTGTGTCTTGTGTATTACTGTATTTTTATTAGGGTGCTCATTGAGTGCTATAGAGGCTTATCATGCCCATATTATTATTATATGGGTATGATGTACCACTATACTACTCAATGGGTATAGGGTGGGTATAGTCAGTCTGGGGTGGGTGCTTAGGCCTCACGGGTCAGGGTGGGTAGGTGATTAAGGGGTTAGGGACCATTGGAATGTATTTTTTTTCAATATATGCTTTCTGGCAACGGAGGACAGAGGGACCTGCTGTTGTGGTAAGTATAACTGTATTTATTTATTTTATTTATGTATGCGACTGCAGTGTTTAATAATGGGCAAATAATATATTATCCATATCTGGATAATAGTTAATTTGCCCATTACTGTACTGTATGGATTTAGGCAGGGGCGTGGGGGGGTGGGGGGCGTGTATTGATGTGTTTTTACATATTAATTTAAATATCCATTTTTTAATAGTGTAGAGGTGCAGGGGGTCTCCGGAGCTGAACCACGTTGGTTTTATGTCCGGGGACCCCCTGCTTCCCGAGATACAGGCCTCTTTATGGGATGCCGGTATCCCTCTGCATTGAAATGTCCCGCGTCACGTGACCGGGACATTTCCTTGCATAGGAGATACCGGCACCCCATAAAGAGGCCTGTATCTCGGGAAGCAGGGGGTCCCCGGACACAAAACCAACGTGGTTCAGCTCCGGAGACCCCCTGCACCTCTACACTATTAAAGAAATGGATATTTAAATTAATACATTTCGGGCGACATTTCCGCTGGGAGAGGCGGCTCTCTCAGAGCAGCTCTCTCTGCAGCAGAGGCTCTGCAGGCTTTGCAGAGGCTCGAGGCTCTCGCTGGCAGCAACTCGCCAGGTTTGGGCATTCTGTATCACAGGTATTCGAGCCTTTCTGAATACCGTCATAGCAACGCCCAAAAAACATTCATTTTAAATTCCCTGGCGAATTTTTTTATGAATGTTCTCTGAATAAGGCCCTTTCTGTTTAAAAAACAACAACTTTGAAAGACCAATTTTCTTGTATTCTATTTTAACAAGCATGCTTGTTCCTATAGCAATGATTTACATTCCCCATATTTAAAGATGTCGCCAAACTTTGCCGATCAATAGACGGAGAACGCATTGACCGGCAGCTATGCAGTTTTTTTAGGTAAGTAGAGATTGCCCACATGAAACTATTGAAGCTAAAAAAAAAAACGGGGGCCTGAACTGCAGCTTTAATGCACGAAAAAGATTGGTGCATGATGAGGACAAAGAGATGAAAGAAATTATGAGTGATGATAGCAGTAATTAAGTACTTGGCAGAAAAGTAGTCTTACAGTTTGAAAAATAAAAGAGACTGATGGAAGTGGAGCACAAGATGATTATTCTTATCACGGATGTGTATAATATTTAAACACACATCTGCACACCCTCTCCTGATCATATACTCCTGATCATATACTCCTGATCTCCTGTCAATACCTGATGAATAAAGGGACACCAACAATTGAAAGAAAATGTAAAGTTTGGATTGTGTGTCGTGTGTACAATTGTGAATGTGGTAAACGAGGTTGCCAGTCTTAAAACCTACAGATGTAGCAGGCGTGTTTGCTCCCTCCCCTCCGGTGTGTTGCTGTGGGTCACACAGACAATGCAGCCAGATGCCATTGTAATGGCAAAACCATGCATGAAAAAAGGGCAGGGTAACTGCACTTTTGCACCTGCTGCATGCGCCAGTGGGTACAATAACGCTGGCTACATCTGTACATGTTAATCCTAGACATGATATATATACACTCAAGAAAATACTTAGTCATCTTGAAACTGTCACAAGGAATGGATAGAAAATGCAGTTGTTGCCAAGTTATTAACATGCTCAATATGGTGAACTGGCAACATGCTAATATTAGTAGAGTAAGGACTTTAGGTAATAGTATTGAGAGACTGTAATCTTGAATGGGAAACAGCTAGGTTAATACAATGTTAGAGTTAGGACATTCCCATTTCTCCTGTAATTTGCCACTGCCAAAGCATTTCCATTCCTCAATTTCTGTCAATATTACTGAACGCTGCATGACTCAATTCAAATGAACGATGGCTGATCCACAAGCCTAATTTACTTCTTGTATTTCTGGTACATGAAAATATATAGATTTATAGAGAAAGTCGATGATAACATTGTAAGTACAGATGTAGCAAGGGTTATTGCATGCACGCAGAACGCAGAATATAGCGTTATAACGCTGTCTATCTCAGCTTTTCCATAGGAATCAATGGCAGTGATAACACAGAATATCCTAAGAATAACACGCCAGTGGGTGCATTGAGCCCTGCTACATCTGTGTGTCTAAAATAAATTAGTCAGGTTACAGAACTACTGAAAGGTGAGTTTTCAAAAGGATGGGTAGAGAAGAAACTTTATGGTTAGAATTATTGTAGTACTGTAGCTACTAATCAGTTGAATAGCAATACTATAGATGTAGCAAGACTTACTATCCATGTGATCGTGTGAAACTAACTCTAAATCCCCGGCATTTATTTGCGTTTTGCAGATGTGGCGACCAAAACTAGGTCACTGCCACAAAAATTGAGTTTTGTGATATGTGATAGTGACAAACAGGCGCTACACTATAAGTGATCACTAATAATAACGTGACAATATAAAAGCAATATAAGCTGTGAACAGTGAAAAATAAACGTGTAATTAACGTGTCAAATAAATAAAGATTGTAACTCCCTGCTCAAACCCTTCTGGCAGGGCTCGTCTTCTCTGGTCCCCAAATTGTGGAATTGGAGTCTCGTAACCCAGGGGGAGCATAAAGGGAGACAAAATACAACAATCTAAGTGCAGACAATAGTGTTGAGTGAAATAACTCAATGGTATTCCTGGCTCCTATGTGCAGCCTACTCACAAGATTTCAGTGTTAATCGGGCAACATCAAAACAGCATCAGGTGGTTTGGATCACAGATTGTCTACTGAGTTTGAAGTGGTATTAAACTCCAGTATCAGCGAGATCATGGGATGTAAAAATGAAGGAAATACTCATAGTACAGATCAATATTATAAGGTATAAATTTATGACAAATTAAAAAATGCACTTACAGTATAAACGTATAAAATACGCATTAATCACAAATGTGATACAAAGGATCGACTCGTGCTGTGGCTAACCCCCCCCCACCCCCTCCCCCGCTTCCGTTGAGAATCTGATGTGCTCTGGGGATTCTTCCGTGTTCGGCTAACTGCCTCCCAATGGTTCTCTGGGGCTATGCTCCGTCGTGGTCTCCAGAGCGCCGGGTCACTTCCGGTTTAGCTTTTGGGATAGGCAGTCACTCGGCACCTCGTCTCTCCTCCTCTGGGCGGTCCTACTCTATGCGTTTCACCGAGTAATACTCCTGACGAAGCCACGTTCTCTACCGGCGAAACTTAGATTGTTGTATTTTGTCTCCCTTTATGCTCCCCCTGGGTTACGAGACTACAAAAATGGAGTTTAGCATCAGCCGTAGTACTCTGCAGTGATGATAGGTGGTGCTAGTGTGCGTCTTTAATCTAAATGTAATGTAACCCATTCCTTACTCCTGTTCATCTCATATGATATGATATCCCATTCATTTCAATGTAGCCCACCACTTATTTGCATTAAAACTTCAGATGACTAAAAAGTATTTTTAAAGTATGACATTTTTTATTAGACTTTGTGAAATAATACAATCTTCGATCTTCTTACGAAAATACAATCTTCTTCAACCAACATTTTCTTCTGGTTATCTCTTGTACAGTTTCACCGGTAAAATAATTTTGATAATGTTATTTATTAATACTGGAGAGGAAATAGATGATAGCAAGAATTACACAGTGTAGATCGTGTGCATATTTTATGGAGCCTGCTAAATAGAATCGAGGAGGAGCCGATGAAGGATTCATGTATAATGTGAGGAATGTAAGTTATTTTTAATTATTTGAATTTTATTGCACTCAATACAGGTAAATATGACACAAGGAGCAACAGAAACTTTCCGAAGCAAGTGAAAAAGACTCCTTTAGATACAGCACTCACCAAAAAATGTGGGTAAATGAAGAAATTAAAACGTAACCTTTAATGGTCTTGATAGTTAAAATAATGTTGGACAAAATACTACTAAACAAACAGCACGAACACACACGATCTCAAACGTAATGATACAAAAATAAAAAAAACTATTAAATTAGTACTCTCTTGTCTGGTCTCTGTTTGTATGTACATAAAACTAAGGACCAGAAAATAGGGTTATGCTGGTGAAAATTAAGCAATAGCGCCACCTAGCTAGTGGCTCTCATTATCTAATGTTTGTACATTACATTAAGGAGTAAATACCATACATAAATAAATGTTTGGAAATGTGTACGTAGACTCCAGCATATGATTGATATAAGTGCTGGAATCGGGCCCCTTATGACTCAGCTAGGTGGTTAATTAGCCCATCTAGAGAGAATAGTGATAATTAAAATGAGCAACGCAAGTGATGTGTCTTGATATGACTCAAGGCTGGCTTCAATGTCGCTCCAAAAACATTTAGAGGAACTCTATTGAGAACACACCATTGCAGTTACAGTATTTGCCGTTTTTGTGTGAAACCCATAGTATAAAAGTATAATAATGTATGTTTCTATGTGCCTTCTCTGATTAAAATAGTAAAAAAGTAGAAAATATTACACTGAGTCACTTTGCCTATATTTGAATATAACGTACAAGTAACAGAAGTTAATAGAAAAGAGTTGAAAATATTAGTAGTGTAAATGAGAACTTGGAGATAAAAAAAAACAAAGACGTCAATAGACATATTCTTCTTTTGGCTGTCTCTTGTACTGTTTCATTCTGTAAAATAGTTGTGCAATTGTTACTTATTAATAATCAGGAAGAAAAACAGATGTAAACAAACAACACACAGAACCCCAGCAAGCTCATTTTAGGAACCCCTGTGCCCTCATAATATATATATATGTATAAAAGTGTCAAAAAGGAGAGCTGTTGAGCATGGCAAATGTATACAACAAGCAACAGAAAATACAGATGTAGTAAGATTTAATGCCTCCGTTACTGCAGACCGACAAGCTGAAACATTCGACAGTCTGTGGCACCCGAAATCAGTATATTTTGTTGCATGGGAGGTTTAAAGCAGTGTTAATCGTCCTGGGCCAGACAATCTGTAATAGATGCGCAGAGGAGTCCCAGAGAGAGAAGCGATCTCTCTATGTCTTCCTGAACAGCTATTACAACGATCCCATGTTATATTATTTTTATTTGCTGTATTGAAGCAGGGGTTGTCCAGAGGTGAACCCCATTCATTTCAACTCCAGGGATCCCCTGCTTCCGGAGATACAGACATCCGTGGGGTGTTGGTAGCCGCTCTAAGTGGGTTTTAAAGCTCCTGTGCCACACCACGTGGACCAGCCAGAGTAATGGGGAATAGCCCTATTAGCCAAATGTACTCAATAGGGTTTTGCCCATTGCAAAGTATACAAAATGTACATTACTATAAAATAAAATACACAAAGACTAGCCATTTCATCTATTGATTGTTACTCTGGTAACCTATGTCCTCAACGGGGGCACAGATATCCACATTGGCAATCAATGGACACCCTTATAATAAATAAATGTGTTAAATACTCCTGCCAGGATGAAGGCCACCCTTCTCCTCGACCTCAGGAGCACTTAAGGAGACGAATGCAGAGGTATAACCATGGAGACATATTTGGGGAAAATAAACCTTGACTTTTAATTAGCCTGTAGCTTCAAACAATACAGCTTTTAGGCAGCACACAAAAAAACAAACAAACAGGCCTATCCCTTTATAAGGGCTGACTCATACTTCCTAGTCCCTATCTGCAGGGAGGATAGGTCTCTTACCAACCTCTGACCCAAAAGTCCAAAGGGGTATGTGTTATCAGGGGCTCTTTGCTTCAGTCTGGGTTGGTGTCCATGAGATTGCACCTTCTGGCATGTTCCATGGACTGCTTTGTTCTGGACTAGAGGGGCTGGTTCCCTGGGATCCCTCTCTGTCATCATACACCTCCCATGTGCTAGAGAGATCCCTTGCAGTTTACACAGGAGGCTTTTCTACCTGACTGATCAGCCAAGTGGAGACTGGCTACTTGTCTGTAGCTGCTATTAACCAGCTGCTTGCTGGGAACATCAGTCAGATCCAGGCTTTTTATTTGAAGCCCTTTTAGACATGGGTTAAGGCTCAGTCACAGACACCAACATCCAATAAAGGGCAGATGCCCAATCATTAAAGTACGCTCTGATGGACATTAACCCCCTAATTACCATAGTAGTAATCATATTTTATTTTATTGTAATATACAGTACTGTATTTTTGAATGGGCAAAAGCACTATTAGCCATATTTGGCTAATAGGGCTATTGTCCATTACTGTGTGTGGTGGCTGTGGTGGGGGTGTTTGTTGGGGGTAGAGGGAGTGAGTGAAGGGAGTAGTTGCCCCAGGATGGTGGTTAGGCCTCCCATGGGAAGCAAGATTGGTTAACCCCTTAATTACCTTAGCGGTTACTGCCCGCTAAGGTAATTAAGGGGTTCATATCCAGTAGAGTGTTTTAGTGGTTGGCCATCTGCCCTTTATTGGATGTTGGTGCTGCTGAGGATGAGGAGGATGGCCTTCATCCTGGCAGGGCTAAGCAACACATTTATTTACTATAGGGGTGTCCATTGATTGCTAATCTGGATATTTGTGGTCCCGTTGAGGATATACTGTAGGTAACCACAGTAACAATCAGGGCTGCCAACAGAAATCATGGGGCCCAGGACAAATGAAAAGAGCAGCCCATAGCGCACCTACCATGAAAAAATATTTTTTAGCGTGCAACTTTTACTTAACTGTTTTCTTCATATTGTAATACAGAAAAAACATTACAATGCAATCTGTTTATTTTGATATTTTCAACAAAAGACAGGTGCCTGCCTTCCTGGGTGGGTGACTGACTGGGTGGGTGACTGAGTGACTGGGTGACTGGATGGGTGACTGAGTGACTGGGTGGGTGACTTGACTGGATGGGTGGGTAACTGTGTGACTGAGTGACTTGGTGGGTGACTGAGTGACTTGGTGGGTGACTGAGTGGGTGGGTAGGTGGGTGACTGAGTGACTGGGTGGGTGCCAGAGTGACTGGGTGGGTGCCTGAGTGACTGGGTGGGTGGGTGCCTACCTGAGTGACTGGGTGGGGGCCTGAGTGATTGGGTGGGTGGTGTGTGCCTGAGTGACTGGTTGGGTGGGTGCCTGAGTGACTGGGTGGGTGTCTGAGTGACTGGGTGGGTGACTGGGAGGGTGGGTGCCTGAGTGACTCGTGGTCACCTGAGTGACTTGCCTAAGTGATTGGTTGGGTTGGTGCCTGAGTTGCCTGAGTTACTTGCCTGGGTGGGTGGGTGCCTGAGTGACTGGGTGGGTGAGTGACTGGGTGGATGAGTGGGTGAGTGACTGGGTGTCTGGGTGACTGAGTGACTGGGTGGGTGAGTGGGTGAGTGACTGGGTGACTGGGTGTCTGGGTGACTGAGTGACTGGTTGGGTGGGTGGGTGACTGACTGGGTGGGTGACTGAGTGACTGAGTGAATGGGGGGGTGGGTGACTTGACTGAGTGATTGGGTGGGTGGGTGACTTGACTGTGTGACTGAGTGACTTGACTATGTGACTGAGTGACTGGGTGGGTGGGTGCCTGCCTGAGTGACTTGGTGGGTGCCTGAGTGACTGGGTGGGCACCTGAGTGACTTGCCTAAGTGATTGGTTGGGCTGGTGCCTGAGTGGGTGGGTGGGGCCTGAGTTACTTGCCTGAGTGACTTGCCTGCATGACTGGGTGGGTGACTGGGTTTGAGTGACTGGGTGACTGAGTGACTGGTTTGGTGGGTTGGTGACTGAGTTGACTGAGTGGGTGGGTGGGCAACTGAGTGAGTGGATGGGTGGGTGGGTGACTGAGTGACTGGGTGACTGACTGGGTGAGTGAATGAGTGGGTGAGTGACTGGGTAGGTGAGTGACTGACCTTGACTGGGTGGGTGCTGCTATCTTGCCCGCCAGACGCGAGGTAGACTCGAAGGGGGGGGGGTGTGCAGGAGGTTGGCTCAGGGGGCACGGGGGCAGACTCAGGGGGCTTGGGAGATAGGTGGCTAGGTGGGAAGTGAGTTGCGTGGGGGAAGCTGGGTTGGTGCATGTGGGGGGGAGCTGGGTTCGTGCATGCGGGGGAAGCTAGGTCGGCACGTGCTGGCTCGCAATGGCACTTCCCCTCCATCCCATGTTGGGAGAGGGGGGGGGAGCAGGGAGAGAGAGGGCCAACAGGCAACAGGCCGGACACCCTGCTTCCCTGCGCATGCGCGCCGGGACCTCGGCTCTGCGCATGCGCATGGGGAATTTCCAGCATTTTTTTTTAGATAACGGGCACAGCCACGCAGGGGGCCCAGGCGACTAGACCCCCTGACTCATGGGGCCCGGGACACCAACACCGGCCATTCCCCCCTGTTGGTGGCCCCTGGTAAAAATCAATGGAGGGTTTGTGTATTTTACTGTAATGTATATTTTGTACTTTGGTATGGACAAAAGCTTTATTAGTCAGATTTGGCTTTTAGGGCTATTCCCAACTACTGTGTGTGTGTGGGGGGGGGGGGGGGAAAGGGTCATTGTTGGTGGCATGGGGGGTGGGTGATCTGGTAATTGACCTGGGGTGGGTGGTTAGGCCTCCTCAGGAGGTAGCGGGTGGGGTTAACCCCTTCATTACTCTAGTGCTTGGGTAATGTATGTTTTATGTTTTACTGTTTTTTTTACTTTTTCCTTTCATATACTATATTGAAGCATGGGGACCCGATTAATTTCACCTCTGGGGACCCCCTGCTCCTTTGAACAGCTATTATAGACTGTCTGGCCTGGGACGATTAACACGGATTTAATCCTCCTGGACCGCAAAATGTACTGTTTTCGAGGGCCGCACACAGGCTATAGAATTAAGCCTGTTGGTCCTCACCCATGCCGGCAGTAAATCTTGCAACATCTGTAGTAGATGAGGTTGATAAAAGACATATATCCATCAAGTTCAGCCTCTGCTAAATTTAGATGACAGATACTCATCCTATATTTGTAATTACAGTATATTTATCCAGAGGAAGGCAAACCGAAACCCCCCAGTGAAACATTGTCCAGTGATTTCTCATAAGGGGAAAAAAAAATTCCTTCCTGACTCAGATTTCTCCCTGGATCAAAATCCTTCACGTTTACTTATTTGGCAAATCCCTGTACACCTTTCCTTTCTAAAAAGATAAAGCAAACAGGAGCGGTAACCCTTGCTCATCTGGAGTGGAAAGAGGGGACGGTGCACCTCTGGGTTAAGTATTAATGGATACTAGAACAAGAAAAAGCAAACCAAGTTGTACTGGAGAAAATCGAAGAGAAGACGGTGCACAGCAAAAGAGTTCCAAATGCAACTGAATAAAAGGCTTGTTTTAATGAACAAAACGGACAAAAACTTTACATCACCAAGCGCACTCTGACGCATTTCATCCCGTTCGGGACTTTGTCAAAGAGTGACTGGGTTTACTTTTCTTGTTCTTGCATTCTTTCTAAAAAGATGTCCAATTTTTTTTTTAAAGCTATCTATTGTATTTGCTATCACAGTCTCTTTGAGTAGTGAATTTTATATTTTAACTGTCCTTACTGTAAATAACACTATCCTTTGTTGCTGATGAAATCTTCTTTCCTCCAAACTTAAGGTATGACCCTGTGTTGTTTGTACTGCCCTTGGGATGAAGATATTTTCAAATTTCCTTGTATTGACGCTGAATATATTTGTTTATATATATGTTATCATATCAAGTTTACATCAAATGTACTGGAACATGGTGGGTTTTGTATTTTTGTTATATTTATATTAGACTATTAACGTTTGGATAAGCGTGCTTTATAATCCTGCATTTGTTTTTGCAGGCCAATTATAACTCCTTACTGGTTAAATTAACTTGCCACCTCCCCCTTATCTGTAGACATAATGAAAATTCCAGAAAACAACAAATTAAGAGAAATATTGAAGTTTTATTATGTTGGTAAAACTGTAAACTGGCATGACATCCCTGGAAGGCCATTTGAAAATGTAGCTGACTGCCTAGTGATTCCCCAGTTTAGTATATATATGTGTGTAGATTTTTCTCATATGGTCGTGGTGTAGTACTGGGGAGATTACACAGTAGTTTACCTGCACATGTGCCGAGCGGGGAGGAGGTGCTCCTCTGCGACTGCCAGAGGCGTGCTCTCATTGATAGAGCCGCCCGACGGGCGTGTCTCTCATGATTGAGCGCGGCTGGTATGAGCAGGGAATCCCTGAGTTCTCTGGCGCGGAGATCACATCCCTCATTGGTTGGTGACGCTTAGTGACGTCACCGTTTGGCGCGATATCAAGGCAGTCAGCTGCATTTAAACTGTTGATCTTACTATGTACAGCACTTCTTGATAAAGTTCTTTGAACGAAACGCTTAGAAGGTTTGCTGCTGTCCCACACCCATATGACCTATCAATAAAGGACTGTTTTTGCAAGACCTGCTCTTTCTATCTTTGCTGTGCGCTGCACACCCTGGCTTTTTGAATCTTTATCCCACTTCAGCTGCACGCCTTGGAAGGGAGACTCTGGGAAGAAGCAAAATACTGTGAGTACACTACCTGGGGCTAACCCAATGAGGAAAGGGGGGGGTGTCTTTGGACAACCCACCCCAACCTTCAGGGTACCTTATGCCCTCTTAAGGCTTAGTACTACTACTTTCTTATTCATTTATACCCAGTTTATGCTCCCTTCCATCACACACGGTCCCAGCACTTTTTGAGCACCATTCCACAATCAAACTACATTAGAAAAATACATGTATTTTACGCCTTGTGAACCGCATTATATTCTTCTCCTGGGACCCCTTGTTTCCAAGATACTTATCTGTAACATCTCCCGCATGACAGGATGACCAGGAAATTCCAGGAACAAACACTAATTTTCTCGTTAACCCCTCGGGGCTAAAAAAAAAAGGTTCAGGGCGGTTCCGGACACCATGGTTCAAATTCTGCAAGTAAAAATATGTAAAATAGGCACGATTGTGGCTATAAATTGGCAATTCAGTAGGTTATAACTTATTTTAAACATTATATTTTACCGTAAAAATAAAATGCAGCAACTGTAATATTAAATACATGTTCAATTTAAAGCAGCAATACTGCATTCCCTCTTTTTTATTTAATTCTTTTTTCTTATTTGGATATTTAAGCATGTGACAATGGTATTCCCCCCCCCCCCCCAATCGCAGATATATTGTGGGTGCAAGGAACATACGGTGTTAGTGCGTTACCTGTTGGCTCACAGGAGGGCTGAGCTTCCACCACGGGGAACCTGGGGCAATTATGATACTACTGTATGAGTAACCACTTACTCAGTGCAGCGCCTCCACCTGCGATGGCTCCCACCATAGGGGGAGTGGTTCCTCGCAGGACACATACAAATAACCAATACACAGTGATGTATAATAACTAGTGACTTTACTAACATGCAAGACAACATATCACGGCAATACCATAATAACCTGTGTCCCTCTCTAGAGGAGACACTTACTGCGTCGCGCAGGACGCTTCCCCAACACCAGGTGATCCCACCCAGTGTCCCGAGAATCCTCACCCAATGTCCCGTACTCTTGGAGAGAACGTGGGTGACTGCGCAGTCACTATTAAACTAAGGGCCCGTTGGTGCACTTGTTGACTTAATAGTACCTGCCCGAGCACTCCCGTGCTCGGATCTCCAACTGCCTTCGCAAAGGATCTGGCGACCGAAGAACACCGGAACCACCTCCAGGACGATCCCACCCGGAGGACTGCTGCAGCCGCAACGATGAACTGCGCCCACCTCAATGCACGGAGGCAGCGCCTGCTGAGTCCCTAACTAACTTCACTAACTACACGGACAATACTGTACTATAGGCCGTTCCTACAGCACAGCAACCTTGATGACTTATGGGGAAACTCCTAGGGGCCTACAGGGGTTAATAACCTGCCCTACTCCCCTAACTCTTCCCAGCCCTGACTATTACTTAACTGCTCCCAGCGCCTGCAGCAATAAGCTGTGACCCACTGGATGCTGGCAGCCAACGTGCTGCACAGCATTGTGCCTGCCTGTCAGACCTCATGGCACTGACAGCCATGACCCTGACCAGACAGCACACTAACACTAAGGGCAGCGTCCCTATCTTGGGCCGTCCCAATTCAATTACCCACTAATCTGGTGGGGAGTTGGGGCCTACCTGGGGTGTGGGTACCTATCTGGGTGCAGGAGCTGCACTCGCTCCCCGCACCCTTCCTTCCCTCACAGCTCCCTGGCTCCAACTGACTAACGTGGCTCAAACCCGCGAAAATGTATCTTTCTCCCTGCCTGGAGATCCTAAGCCCTATTGGCTCCCTGGTGTCACGTGGGGCGTGCAGAGGCTCCTGGGACTCGTAGTCCCTACCTAGAGCCTCCCCTAATAGGCTACAGCTTTGCGGGCTTTCTTTCTCCTGCCCTACGCGTGCGCAAGCTATCTGGTGCTGCCGTGACTCTCTCACTACCTTCCCTACTCTCGCGCGACTCATCCCTGCCTCTGAGGTACTTCCTGCGCTTGCGCGACCACTGCGCATGCGCGAGCTAAGGGGCAATGGCGGCGCCCTCGCTGCACGGCTCCGGGAGCGCCGGGATCCCTGTGACGTGCGTGCGGCCTTGGCAACCCCCGAGCCGGGACCTGACCGCCCTCACCTCTGCGATCGCCGGGTGGAGCCGCCATTGGACTCAGCGGCACCCGCGATCGCCAACCAGGTGAGGGGGGTGCTGACAGGCTGGGGAGACCTGGCTACATAGAATTCTACATTCTTACCTTAACTGGCACTCAATTGGTGCTCCTGTTATAAATCTGCCAAAATCCTGATTGTAATCCCACCCCCACCCCCTTTCCTGTTTCCCTCAAGTACAAACTAATAAAAATGTAAGTGACAAAAAAAAATCCTTATTGTGTGCCTAATGAAATGTCTGCCTGTGTGCTGCAGTTTGTGAAATGCTGTAGTTGATATGAAACATTATATGACTAAGTGTAACACATTATTGTTACAGCTTTCAGAGTAATAGGCAGTCTGCAACACAGCAACAGATCTTTGTGATAATTTGTTGTCAAAGGGCAGAGCTCAAAAGTTGTGTTAGAAGAGAGCCTGTTTCAAAAACGGAAGTGAACATGACTTTCTAAATGTTTCCTGTAGGAACCAAAGAATGATTCGTACATTAACAAAATCATTGAAAATGGCATTAGGAGTTAAAACAAAAAATGCAGACAGTGTTATCTAATACTACAGAACGTATTTAAAAAAAATTTTTAAACATTGGATTTTTCACATTTTGGTGCTATAGATTGTCATTTTCACATTATATTCTTTCTCCCTTTTTAATCCTTGATAAAGCAGTAACAAGCATTTTCACAATGGCAAAGCAATAGCTGTAAAACTTGATGTATCAGTTTGGCAATAGAGATGGGAGATTTCCCCCCCCCCCCCACACAGATTTGGATCCACCTCGGATCGGCAGGTACCTTTGGTCCGCTGATTTTCGTAGATCAGTCTCAAATTGCAGTTACGGATTTTTTTAACTTTATGTTAGAGAGTAATCTGAAATCCGTGGCCGGTGTTAAAAATCCGGACATTGATTAATGCACGGGTGGGGCGGTGGTAGGGGGGTGGGGGTGAGGGGTGGTGTTCCCTCTCTCTCTCCATGCATGATTTTTAATAATCCCGGCAATGGATTGTGGTATACGCGGATCAGATTCTTAAAAATCTGTCTGGATTGTATCCAAAGGCGGATTTGGATTGATCTGCATAGATTGTTTAGTGCCTAATCCCCGTTGGATTTGGTCTAAAAAAAAAAACAAATCAGGGGAAATCCGGGAAATAGATATGAACTGGTTCACCCATCTCAAGTTGGCAATCTTCCCAGAAATGCAAAGGTAAATTAGGCTTTTGACCTTTAAACTATATCTCACATATGAACTGGGTCATTCTGAGCTCAGTAATATTGACAAAGATTCAGGGATCGAAAATTTTGACTGTGGCAAATTATAGAAGAATATTCTGAATGTTTGAACTCTTCAAGATTGTATTAACCTAGCTGTTGCTCATTCAATTGCCCTCTGTCTTGATTCATACTGTAGTACCTAATGGAAAAATATTGATTAAATTAAGCTTTACATTTAAATAGAAAAATGTATTACAATTGTATATATATTTACTACCTCTACATGAGGTACAAATTATAACTTAAAGCTTCATTCTGTAACCATGGGATTGTAAAACAAATATTGAGAAGGTACATTAGGTAATAACTAAGTCACAAAGTATTCATCTACATACATTTATCTGTGTTCTATACATTCGTTACCGTATATAGCTTCATAATCAAGATTCTAAGACCAACTTAATTCCTTGGATAATGAGACCCTGCCAAAGCACGCAAGCCAGAATTCACTAAAGGTTATTACCATATATTGCCTATAATATTTGTAGTTAGGAAAAAATATTACTACATAACATTTTTGACAATTTAATAACCGTTATTTACGCACAATTGTCTTGTATGACCAACTGTAATTTGCACGTGGATGTGTGCCAGTGATGAGGATATCCTGGTAGCCACTTTTGCATTTTCTTCCTTTAACAGCAACAATTAACATGAAAATAGCTACGTTTTCCACCATTGGGTAATCTAATCATATTCTAATCCTTACGGCACCCTTTGACAGCAAAGTGATTTAACCATTTCAATGCTGGAGGAGCTACCAATGCATTGCATATGAATGCCTTGCAGGCTACTGCTGCACCAACAGGATTGACATGAAACTCAATCCCACCAACAATAAACATAACTAAACATAGTGGAAACATTTCCGACAATGTTTTCTGTCTGAATTCTTTAGTTACGCTTTAACATGCCCAACACTAAGTAATATAAGCATAAAATAGGAGCCTGTAAGCCATGGATGATTTACTCTGCCCCCATGGGGAAGTCATGTTAATGAACCTTAAATCTTAACACTTGGGCTGCTATGGGGCTAATATAGTAAAATATAATAACAAATGTTTTGTCAGTCCAAAAAAATGTTTGGTGCTCAAAACTACTGTATTAATAGACAGATTTTGAATCGTAAAGGTTTCAACATAAAGTACCCTTGAAGTATCCTTCATACATAATGCTTGATTAGGTAGGTAAAGATCGCTTGTCTGGAAAACTTCACAATCCACATTAGTAAAGGTTAATATATCCAGTATCCAGAAATAATAGCGTTTTAAACGAATAAAACATACTGTACCGTTCTTCAGCCACCTGAGATAACGAGTTGTACTGTATAATCACAGGAGGACTTACATGAGTGTGCAGCATCCAAACTTCAATCCCAGAGGTCCTGGGGTACTGCGTGTGCAATCTGCTTGGCATAGAACTAGATAACGATGTGAGAAAAAGCAAGCACCACAAAATATGGGAGTTGGAGAAAAAAAAGATGTATAGAAGTGCGTTCCCAAGTAAATAAAAAATGTTTTGTCACCTACTCCAGGTTGCCTAATGTCATTTTGACTAGTTATGTAATGGACGAAGATTTCAGTTGGCAAATCTAGGTCAAATGTATTGCAACAGATTTTTCATACTGTAGGTTAAATTCCATTGCTTTCAATTGGTTTCCACAGAGCTTTCGATGCACCGTTTTGCCCCCCTTCCTTGAAACCTACCAATAAATAAAACTAACACACAAGGAAAGGTCTGGAGATTCCTGCCAGAATGCTTTTCCAACCAGTAAGGCCAATGGTGCTCAACCATGGCCAGCAAAACCACTGATCCAGGCATCGCACAGACCAGCTGCTCAGATGACTCATCATCAGCTGTGAGAATGAATCCCAGGTACAGACCGCACAATGAGCCCTGCCCACTCGCCAATAAATGCCACCACCTGGCAATTAATGTACTCACGGAGCCCCATCTGGCAAGGATACCCCACACTTACTCACCAACCAGCCGCCACCAACAGGGCTTTTTAAAGACCTTTAAATTAACCCAAGAGAGTCCAGACACCCCAGGGGCCTCTCCATCTTGACCTGAATGCTGATATTAATAAAACCAGGTAAAAGTCAAACAAATGCACCCCATCTAACTGACACAATCCACCATTATCAGACTCAAAACAAAACTTCCCATGGTCTTAATAAACCACCTACCTGAATCTTAGCCAAGTACGTTATGGCCCCCACATGAAGTAATAAAATATGAGGCCTCCTGTCCTTGGCACACATTAACAACACTAGTAACAAATGGTCCTATTTTAAACCCCTCCTAGCCTGGCAAAAAATAATGCATGATCCCCCCCCGCCCCAATTAATGCCTCATGGGCAAACCTTTACCTGCTCTCCCGCCCAATAAATGTATACATTGCCGATTATCCATACATCCGCTGAAGCAGCACCAAAAGCACCAGAAGAAAACAAAAAACATAAAGCATTCCCTTCTAGATACCTAAACTAGTCCAAGACAAACATAACTGTGCTGTGTCTCGCTCCCATCTCCCAAACCGACAAACACATCTAAGCCCAGCCCCAACTGGGCTGCTTCCACCGCTGCCCCCTATTGGTGTAGTGATCTAGCCAAATTTCCCTCTTTTCTATAATCACTGGCACCCTTTGCCAAAGCCCACTGAGATGGCCATCTCCCCCCACTCCCCCAAGCTTGCCCACCTGGCTGCGTAGTGGATGCTGCCACACAACGAATATGCCAAAATCTGCACCTGCTACATTTGCTGCACTGGCCTTCATTAAAAGCAATTTACAACTGACCATCAATCTGGTGGCCAATCCACTGCCTGATGTCCCCTTAAAAGGGTCTGGCCACTGCATTTGACATCAGCTCAATTCACAAATCCATATCCTTTGTACTGTATCTCAAGAAAATTGCTTGTGAACTGATCTTCTGGTGAAACTGCTCTTCATAGAGCCATCCTGCTAAAAATCCTCAGCACAAACCCCGCCATGTCTTGGTACTTGAGCACGGCTGAGCAAAGATAGGGCAATTTGTTGCTAATTACGCCAGCAAGGATAGAGAATACCTGAAGTCGCTTATAAAAAGTGCAGAATTATAACCTTTTCAAAATATCCTCTTTTTTTTCCTCACCTTTTTCTACTAGCCCTTGCTAATTCCTCTTTGTAGCCTGGCTGCAAGAACAATATTTCAACATATTCTCCCCCCACCCAGATCTTCTGCATCAGATGGTAAATGCAACCTCAACAGGCTGCTGACCCATGTTTATGTATTGCTTGAACAAACGCTTCTGCCAGGCCCACAGTAGGGCCAGGGAGCACAACCATGGCCCCACCCACCGAGGCAGGCTCCACCCCAACAACCACATTCAGCCCAACCTGGCCATAACTGACCAATGTCAGCAAAGGCGGGGTCCCGTCCCACGCTGCTGCAATATCGGAAGCTGCACCACACACAAGTGTGGACCCCCATGGGAAGACTCCCTTAGCTCGCCAGAGTCACCAGGACACCTCTGAATAGGGCCACCAAATCACCCGCTCTCAGGATCCCAGGCAGGAACTTGCGCCCAAGAGGCTTACCGCTGGATAGCGATGCAAGCCCTGCTACTTACATTTTCCGGATACCATTAATTGTAGAGAAGCTTGCACCAGTGTGGCCCCACCCTGAGATAACCCATAACACAATGGTTCCTCCATCCCTAAGGGGCTCCCCAGGAGCACACTTTCTCCATCTTCCCTCTGGGGGCAATTTAAGAAGGGGTGGGTTACACCAAGAGGACAGCAGTAGGCCTAAGAGCCAGGGCCATCCTCTTATTTCCGGTTGATCTTGCCACCAGTCTGCACCTTCTCCCACCACAATCAGCCCATGCTACAGGCTCTACTACAGGCCTCAGCCTCCTTTTGGGCCTATCGCGCTTGCCTGCTTGCCACTCCAGTATGTCGCCACATAGTTCTAAGCAGGATATCGATGACACCTCATTTTTACCTTCTGACACCTCCCACCACTTCGCTCAGCACCCCAAGCTGCTGCAGCCAACCTTCATCTCTAGACAGAGCCTCTGCATGGAGCTTACGGAGAAGAAGTTCCCTGACATCAGAAAATGACATGCTGCCAAAATATTCTTGGGAGAGGCGACGGATGTCTGCTTCCACCCCTGCACCACACTTTTATCCTCCATTCCACTAACCCAAACCCCCTTGGGCCATGTCAAGATCCTCCCAAAGTTTTCAGGAAATAAGATAAGGGGGAAAGTGAGAAGGCCCTCACCCTAGTGGCCATGCCACCCAATGCTCAATGGTTTATGGCTACCTTTCTGAAAGCGTTACATTTTCACTTTGGCAGGAATCACTTCACTCAACCTAGTGTTTTGGACAGCACTGGTTTAGCAGTCTCCAAAACACAGACAAATACGAGCTCGGGAAGCTAGGAGTCAGACAACAGGGCTGATTCCACACTTCAAAGTTTATTCAGTTGTGCCCAGAGTTTTATACAGAAAACCAAGGGCATGTTAATACATAACATATCATGTTTAACAATATGAGAAATAACTAGTTTCTGTAGAGGTTATGTATCTGTGTCTTTGGACAAAGCATTAGTAAATCATTACATCTTGCTTGTGTTTGGCCGGCAGTTTCTATTTCTACATAACAAAGAGAAATACAGGGAATGTTTTATCAAGGGCATGCAGCTGTCTTGTTTGGGACATTTTACAGCTCTTGCTATTGTAAGCCCTCCTTTTGTTCTAAAAGAACAACCATCTGACCAAACCCATTTATTCTTCTGCTCACCACTCAGGAGAGGAAAAACTCCCGGGGGAGAAACCTCCAAGAGACCATGGGCATGCAGAAACCTATCTCTCACTAGTTATCTCGTGTGACAATTAGAGATGAATTATTTATTTATTTATAAAATATTTTACCAGGAAGTAATACATTGAGAGTTACCTCTCGTTTTCAAGTATGTCCTGGGCGGGTGGTCTGAGAGAACCGCAAAGGTTGGCATCTCTCCCTTTTGTGTCGCCCAGAATATTATGTACAATTGAACATACAACATGGGTGTAACATTTATATATGTGTATGTCTCCGTGTGTTGCATATAACAGGCAGTTAGTCCCGCAATTAGTCCCCAGATTATAGCTATTATAATAGATAACCACATGGTAAGTATTAGGAGCTTGCCGACGGGTCAAGGATGGGTGGACCACGGGAACCAATTGGTGCGGTCTTCACACGGCTTGCGTGTATCCATGTTGGGCTATCTTCTGTCAAGATTGCAGTACAGGTGACGGCGATGATGGTGGTTGGTTTGCCGAAGGGAGGATCCAGCGTCTTGTTTTTGAACAGTTGTTTGACCAGGACCATGTCACCTGGTTTGAAAGGGTGTGATGGCGTACCTGTGGGACAAGGAAGAGACATAGATACATCACCATAGATGCCATTCAACTTGTCAACAAGGTGTATTACATATTCCTGTATTATACAATTCAGGTCGCCCTTTGTTTTTGGTACACCATGAGTCTTTGTCCAAGGGGTAGGGAATGGCCTACCCATTAGTATTTCAAATGGGGAGAGCCCGGTGGTCTTTTTAGGGGTCATCCGTATTTCCGCTAGTACAGCCGCCAGGTGATCTGGCCAATTATGGAAAGTCCCTCCCGTACCTTTCCTAATCTTATCTTTTATTGTGTGGTTAGTCCTTTACACTTGGCCTGAGGATTGAGGATGATTTGGAATGTGGAATTTCCAATCAATGCAGAGCATGTTACAGATATGCTGGGAAACATTTGCCGTAAAGGGTTTCCCTTATCGCTATTGATAGTTAAAGGGCATCCAAAACGAGGGATAATTTCTTTGCACCAAATCTTGGCTACCATCTTGGCATCTTCCTTAGATGTAGGAAATGCCTCTACCCATTTAGAAAACTGATCCACAATAACCAGTAAGTACTGCAAACTTCCCTTAGCCTTGGGCATGTGTGTAAAATCTATCTGTAACTGTTGCATAGGGCCCTCAGGTGGTGGCAAATGTTCGTGTATTCCGTGAATGGTGCCTGTGGGGTTGTTCCTTGCACATGTGAGACATCGCGATAATTGTGTTTCCACCAATGCAGGTAAATCTTTTATAGCAAAACGAGCTTGAATATTTTTACATGTCTGCTTTTTACCAATATGACCAAAACCGTGAAAATGGCTGATGAAAAGGGGGGCCAACATGCGTGGTATCCCCACCTTACCCTCCTTGTCTGAACATAGAGAATGTTCATTCATGGTCAGACCCTCTTTTTCCAAAAAGTGACATCATCCTCAGTGGCCAAAGCCTGTAAGGAGGAGACATCGGAATCAGGAATCGGGCGGTCATAAAAATAAAATCATCCCCAAGCAAATTCATCCCCTTTGTACACCTTTTAAGATACCTTACTGCTGCTTCGGGGTGTTTAGTGGTATCAGGACAGTCATTTGCCCATGCATTAAGAGTCATAATATCAGGGGGTTTAGTAATCAACTGGTCACCCACAGTCATAAATGGCATTGTAACAACAGTGTCAACCTGGGCTGAAGGTGCCACATAATCGGCTATGATTTGTAAGAGACGTCTAGGACTATTCATGGTCCACGACTTATCACTGCTCTTTTGAGGGCTGACTATCAGTGATACCAGTTTTAGAAGCAGCCAGTTGCTGAGCAGCTTGTATTTTAGCTCGGCTACCCTCACTAACAGACGTGGAGAATATTTGTTGCGTACCCGAACCCGAAGGGGGTGGAGGGGTCTCACTGCGACTCACAGTTAGACTGGGGTCAACACGGGGTGTTATTGCTAATAAAACATCCTCATCCGAAAAGGGTTTCTGAGATAAACTAGTGTACAGGGAAGATATATAAGGAGGTGGAGGTGCGGAGGACACAATTTTATCGGTTGACATTTCACACCCGTAGGGGGCAATTTTAACCCATGCATTAGCAGATTCCCGCATAGATTTCATATTCCACTTTGGGTTAGGACCAAACCACAACCAGTCAGGATCCCCTATACAAGTGCCTCTGAGCATCAACATATGAAAATCATCAAAGGCACCGTCTCTTGGAAACGGACTAGTGGAACCCATTGCTTCAGTCCACCCAGACAAATTGTTCACAAACCGATCAACATTATAATCTCCGATAATCTGTACAACAAATTCTTTGGGCTTTCACCTGGTTTCCGTCTACAAAGGGTGACCTGTCGTACATTTTTATTTTTCTTAGTCTTTTTGTTAGCTTTATACTTAATAACCTCTGGTTTACCTCCCAGATTTTTACTAGTGTTAGTACCCATAATTAGTTTATATAAAAATGAAATGATTGTAATACAAAGGAAACTTATACAGAAGATCTAAAAGAAAAAACTTATCACTGTAATCTTAACACTTGTGCTCTACAATACTTATACTCTATAATTCAACACTTATACTCTATAATACAACACATACTCTATAATACAACACTTATACTCTATAATACAACACTTTTACTCTATAATACAACACTTATACTCTATAATAAGTCTGCTGTGTCCGGGAGAGCGTAAACCAGTTTGATAAACAACACCAATTAGGGACTTTATACCCGTAATTGGTATCAGAGACTTTATACCTCAATATCAGGGACTTTATACCCCAATAATATCAGGGACTTTATACCCTTTAAAACCTATCAGGGACATTATACCCCAATAATATCAGGGACTTTATACCCTTTAAAACCTATCAGGGACTTTATACCCTTTAAAACCTATCAGGGACTTTATACCCCAATATCCTACCAATAGGGATCCCCAGAGGGAAGGCAAGAAACAATAGTTACTCACCGGCCCAGTGGAGATTCCACCGCTTGCCACCAACTGAAAGCGTTACTTTTTCACTTTGGCAGGAATCACTTCACTCAACCTAGTGATTTGGACAGCAATGGTTTAACAGTCTCCGAAACACAGACAAATACGAGCTTGGGAAGCCAGGAGTCAGACAACAGGGCTGATTCCACACTTCCAAGTTTATTTAGTTGTGCCCAGAGTTTTATACAGAAAACCAAGGGCATGTTAATACATAACATATCATGTTTAACAATGTGAGAAATAACTAGTTTCTGTAGAGGTTATGTATCTGTGTCTTTGGACAAAGCATTAGTAAATCATTGCATCTTGCATGTGTTTGGCCGGCAGTTTCTACTTCTACATTACAAAGAGAAATACAGGGAATGTTTTATCAAGGGCATGCAGCTGTCTTGTTTGGGACATTTTACAGCTCTTCCTGGTAATGCACAGGTTACTAAGAATTTATATTAGTGTTAGGTACCCTTGAGATGTGGTCTGCCGTGTAGTGGCTCAAGGGCTTACAACACTTTGGCCAAAATGTTAAACTAAAAGACCATTTTATTTAATAGATATCTATACATATATATTTAGGCATTGTACCGTGTATAAGTTTCACTGGATGTGCAATGAGCTCTGTCTGTGTTTCATGTTCGGCCTCTGGTTTTAAATATATATTGCCATGCTCAGTAGCACTCCTCTGTGACACTTATATGCTAATATATATGTTGTGGTTATTTTGGGGGTTCAATATGAGCTTGCAGGTGTCCTGTATGTATTGTATGAAAGACAAACTGAGAACAACAGAAGTAAATAAAGATTACAACTAGCATAGTGAGTTAATTCTCTCAGTACTGGAACAGCTCATATAAAAAGGATAAAGCTTGCAGATTATATTAACCCTTTCAATCCCTGAGACTTGTAGAGCTGACATATAATTTTAACCCCTTCACTTTCTTAATGAATAAGCAATTAGAAATATTTGACTATATTCAATTTCAGTACACTGGTATGGAGACAGTGCAACCCATGTACAAAGTCAATTTTAGAGCGAAATTGGAATGCACTGTGTCATTTCCGTATTGCGCCTCTTTGCACCAATGTATCAAGGACTTTAGCTCCAGTTTTGGCACCATGTGCTTTAGCTTGTTTTTTTCAGGAGTTACATGACATTGTGAGACAAGACAATGTCTGCTTTTTTAGAACTTCTTTGAAGAATATCTCTTGATTCAGAGGCTCCCTGGTGATACAGGGGCTAATGTCTTTAGCAATACAAGTGATTGAATAGTGAGGCATCACCTTTAACTATAAAGCATATCCATGTGTTTTCACTTTTTGCTTCCTAATTGCTATTCAGTTTTTTTATTCACTTAATGCGCATAAAGATATCACTTGTGAGCACATTGACATGACTGAGACAGGTCTGCAGCTTTTCACCATTATGCTTTTCACCATTATCTCCTAGCATACAATGCTTTATCGCAATTAGGGATTCAGGGAAATGATATGCAAATGAGCACACAGTCTCACCGTTGCTTCAAATCCATTTTAACATGGACTCCTATTTTTGGGGCAAAGTTGGTGCACTGCGTCAAAGTTATTCTGTGCATTCAAATGGTCTACAGTATCTTGATTAAGCCTGTTTAAATAGTTTCCCAACCAATCAGAGAGCAGATTATACTCTTTCTGTGTGATGAT
This sequence comes from Ascaphus truei, assembly GCF_040206685.1. Lineage (NCBI taxonomy): Eukaryota > Metazoa > Chordata > Amphibia > Anura > Ascaphidae > Ascaphus > Ascaphus truei. The sequence goes on along the minus strand of NC_134485.1, from coordinate 99,886,637 downwards.
GCTTAACAGTGCTTAATTGGAACTCCCAGTGATCACAGGGAAATACCTTATGTTTACAGTGAGTACTTTAACAATAAGGTCTTGTCTATGTATTTTTTAGGAAAACAACATCAGCCTAATGCAATGTGATACTCAGCATAGCTATTTATTGTGTGGTTTATTTTACCAATATTTCTGTTTAACCTAGTTAATTCGATATATTACCCCTTCGCTGCCAAAGCAGTTTGCCCATGTGAAGCCAATGGAATTTTAAGATTTAAGATTTTTGCAATAAAATTTTGAAACAATGAATTATGTCAGTTTTGTGATATATCCTAGTAGCCAATATACCATTTTTTCAGAACATGTTGCACTTTTATTTGGTGTGATATGCATTTTTGGACATGTGACTGCAGCAATTCCTCGGATAATATTGACAAAATCCGTTCTGCACACTAAAATGCAGATTGCTAACTTATAAATCCAGGCAGGTTTTGAGCGCACTTTCTAATTTTATTAGCTGTCCCTTCAAATACTGTAAATTACAAAGACATGCCTTTGCTGAATTAGGAGCCCATCTAAGATACATGGCTGGGAGATATGCTAATCTATCTATTTAAATGAGTCCTTTCCCACACTTCCTAAAAGAATTTGCATAACAACTATATAGAATTCATAATATGCCAAAGGCATCAACGTGATGCCTGGAATGGTGTCAGACCCAAAAGAGCTAGAACCCATAACCACTACTTTTCTAGCCCACAGCTCTAGCAGTGTGAGCTAAACCAGCTGATGGATACTTCCTACCAGCATTGTCACATCCTTCTTTTGAGCTGCTTACATACACTAATAGCTAAATTAGCTACCTACTGTATCTCACTGGTGTCTCAGGTGTGCTCCACAATGAACATTAAACTGTCAACCAGGAAGTGGAAGTGATCTGCTTTTAAAGGAAGCCAGTGAGAGGGAGCTTCTACAGGTATATGCACTCATTTTGGCACTACAGTACATGAAGGATATGCACAAAATGGCTACGGTATAACAGAACAGGAAAGTTCCCATTACCAGCCTATCACCCCAAAGTCTCAGGAAGAACCTTAAGCAGGTGGCCCTCCATGTCAGTCTCTGGCAGGTTCCTGGGTCCTCTGTGTCCAGGAAATATAGGTCTCTGGGTGTCTTGATCTCAGCACAGCCTTTGTGCTCAAGACAGTGTCTGTGTGCAGGCTTCTCTGCTCTCCTTCTGTCAGCCCAAATGTGAGCTAAGGAATCTCTTTCCTGTTTCTCACATCAGGCTTTTCTCAGAGTCCTAATCAGCCGGGTGGAGTCTGTTTGATTGCCAGTGTGCAATTAACCAGCTTGTTGCTGGATTTAGAGGCAGTTTCTCTCAAACAGTGAAACGTCCCTGTTACAGGCATCAAGTCCCTTCTATGTAGCTATGTATTTAAGCATATAGGGTCCCTTTCAGGGTGACAGCACTTCTGAAGAAGCCAACGTGTGATTGAATGCATTTAGATTTTTTTCAATCTGCATTATCAAAGAAGCTCTAAATCAGGAGTTTTTGTTCTGCAAATATAAATATACAGGCTTCATTAAATGCTTATAATTTTGCTTAAATTATCACTATGTACAGTAGTAGAACATACTGTACTACTAGGATGACACACATTGTGGTTTGATCCCCCTCAGATCTTGTGGGTTTTTTATAATTATGTTTTCAGTAGTGACAGCCATCAGCTGGTTTAGCACACACTGCTAGAGCTGTGGCTTGGAAAAGCAGGGTCGTGGGTTCTAGTCCCGTTGAATCTGACACCAGTCATTGGGTTTGTGTCTTATGCTTATCAATACTCTATATACACTACCGACACACTTTATTGCAGCACGGCTAGCACCGCAAGCCGGGGGATGCCCCGGCGTGCTAGCCGCACTCCCTCAGCGTGTCGCGCTTCACCGATGCGCGGTCACGCGTCATCGGGTGCCTGCGCCCCCTGTCACGCGTCATCGGGTGCCTGCGCCCCCTGTCCCGCGATGTGGGGGACGACGGCAATAGACTCGGCCGCAGCAGTAAGTGGTATGTAAATCCTTTTAGGAAGTGTGGGAAGGGATTCATTTAAATATTTTGCATTAGGTACCTCATCTGTGCTTCTTCTTCAGTACAGGTATGTCTCCCTAATTTATTTGGAGGGACGCTTGAGGGGATATATATACAGTATATACACAACTGGTGATTGCTAATAAAATTAGAAATCTCTCACATCAAAAATGTGTTTGGGAACAGATTGCTCTTTGCCTCTGAAAGAAATTGCAGATTGCTCCTTTGGAGCGTGATCCGTGGATCAAAGGAACCGGACGATCCGCTGTGGATTCAAATCTGCAAAATAAGTTAAACCATTTCTAAATAACATGCCAATAATCTTGGGATTGTTTGTAATCTTTGCAAAGCAGTATGCAAAATAGTATGGCTTTCTAAACTTAAATGGGCCTTATTATACACCGTATCAACCATCATGTTGTCTACTTTAAGAAAATATCAATCCAATATATATTCTTTTTTTTTGTTAATATTTAATATGAGGGTGGTGCGTCCCAAACCAGCATACGACAGATTTTGATTCACTGCTATTTTCTCAACTTACATTTTCTGAAAGATGACCACCAGAGGTCACTGCAATGGGTCCCTTTGAACTGTCATATAAAGTCTGGTTCTGTAGATTGTATGACAGATAAAATGAAAATTGCTCTGCGCCTGTGTAGGGGTGCACTATGATGTCTACCTTGCCCCTACACATCCAGGCATAGTTCTATTCTTACAGTTATGAATTCTAGCTGCTGAAACTTACTGCTGCAACAAATAAGAAGAAATTAAACTGCTCACCTCTACATATATATAACGGTCCTATGGATAGTAAGGTAGGTGCATAGAAGGTATAACATATATAACCAAGAAAACTCAAAAAGAATTGAGTGAAGCACCCTAGTATTTTGCACTCTTATCCTATATTCTAATGGATTGCTCCTAATAATCCATGGGGCCAAGCACTGTCCCTGCCATTGAACATACTCAGCGTAATCCATGAGGTGGTGACTGGGACAAAGTACTTCTCCAAAGAGAAAGTCGTTGGATTTTTTTGTTACAGTCCCAGTCACCCTCTGGACTTAATGAGGGATTTCTATATTCAGCATACCTTCATTAAATGAAATATCTCCAAGAACTACTGATATGGAATAACATCTATTTCCCCAATAAGCTCCCCAACACAACAAACCCCCCCCCCTTTTCTGTAGGGAGAATTTCACCATATTTTACATGTGGGGATCCAGGGTATACAGGAGTAATACCAATATGATCCGTATTGACCTTAGGGGCGGATCACCTTAAGGCTCATAAACTTCTACACCATATCATCTTTATACTAGTGCCTTATAGTACACCCACTTTATCCTCTCCCTTTATAAATACTATTCATGTGCTTTATATATATATATATATATAAAAGGGATATTATTTATGAAAGATAGGTCCGTGACAATTTCGTCACTGAAGTCAGACCTGACATGATAGGGTCAATCCCACAGACTCCTACCAATAGGAGCTAAGCGCTGCCAATAAAAAGTCAAGTCAGGCACTGAGGAGCAGACTCCTCCCCCTGATGAAGCGCGTGCATCGCGTGAAACATTTGTCGGGCAATCGGACGTCAGCTGAGAGACGTCACTGAGGAGCGGCGGCTCATACGGCTGGTGTGGTCCAAGTCAGCAAGACAAGTCAGCAAGACAGCTTGTATAATCTCTTTCCCTTCTGCTGCTAGGGTTTGCCACAACCCGTATCCATACGAACCACTGTTGGTGATTTGTGTTTGTTCCCTTGAATATGCAATACGCATGAGCATTTCCTGCATAACTAATTGTATTGTAGGACTCACTGCTAAACAACAGCAGGTTATTACCAGAGGATACACAGCAGTTACTTTTTGGGTTAAGACAAGTCTGCAACATTGTGGTACTTTGCAGTTCCTGGTTACTTTCATTCAGGTATCTGCAGTATGTGTCACTATATTGTGTTTAGAGACTATGCATGTGTGATATTTGAGCTTCAACAGGCTATTGACTATTAGGTCTCTTGTATTGCCTAAGGGAAGTAGGCTAAAGCGCTCAATGCAGGTGCAATGAATAAAATAAGCCAAACCACTAAACCAGGGTACTAATAAGAATAATATAGTACTTAATGTGCAATAGTATGGGTACTATCCTCCTGAAGACAGGTGGTAGATGGTACAAGCCCACTCACCCTCAGTCTCATCAGCAGGTTCCCCTGAAAATAAGCAATACTCACATCCTGGTAGTAGGTAGGCAAGCTGTGCAGCTACAAATATGCAATAACAGGAAAAGGGAGACCAAAAAGCACACCAGCAAAAACGGAGCAGGAAGGACCCAAAACGAAAAAATGATTAAAAGAGCACTTTAATGTGACAAGAGACCCATCCAACGCGTTTCGAACGTCACAGCGTTATTTTTCAACGCTGTGACATTCGAAACGTGTTGGATGGGTCTCTTGTCACATTAAAGTGCCCTTTTAATCATTTTTTCGTTTTGAGTCCTTCCTGCTCCGTTTTTGCTGGTGCGCTTTTTGGTCTCCCTTTTCCTCTTGTATTGCCTGTTTGACATCTGATAGCCTATATACTCTTGCAGTATTGTCTAGGTACTACTGGTATAATTAGGTATTATCTAAACAGACACCTCATATATAGATCTTTCAGTGGTGCCAATTTAGGCTATTATATACATACTAACAACATGTGTGGATCCTAACTAACCTTATCTCACCCATTGTAACTCGAGTTTGAATAGCAACACCCTTATTGTTGCAAACATACACCACAGAGCCTTTGAGACCGTAGGAGGGGGAAGACAACTCTCTATCTGCAGAAATCATGCAGTAATTCGTCAGAACTTTCTTTTATTCCCCACTCCACCGCTCCCCTTTGGGGATTTTAAATAACATTTTTAAAAACTTTTTGTAATATTGAATGTAATTATTAGATGTATTAAAAATTTTTTTGTTTTTTTGTCGGTTCCTTTACCTGACAGGGGACAGTGCTTGGCCCCATGGGTTATTAGGAGCAATTCATTAGAATATAGGATAAGAGTGCAAAATACTAGGGTGCTTCACTCAATTCTTTTTGAGTTTTCTTGGTTATATGAAACTTACTGCTGCGGCAGCTTTTATTCTAACAAATCACCGTTTTTTCCCTGGCTTGTTCCTGGGATGCGACGCTCTTCACCTGGCGAATGCCGCGTTCATTTTGCGTTCCCAGCCACGGGTCATGCCCGGCTGACGTGCGGTTGATGCGTTTATTGATAATGGTTCGGATTTAATAGGCTGCAATGCTTCGCGTGTCCGCCAGATGGCAGATATTCATGAATTGTAATGCGCATGCGCTTGAGTAATGTGTCGGCTTGCAGGTGTTTCGTTTAAAAAAGATACTGTACCACAGTGTGCCATTGTAACTTGGCCTTGAGACTGAAGGAAGAGGTTGTAAAAATGTATCAATTTAGGCTTTTCATATTAAAGAAAGACAAAGACCAGTTTCGGTTACAGTATTCTCCTGAGACCTGCCCGCCATGAGTGTTCAAGTGCAGCCCGCTTTCCAAAAACCCGACAGAAGTTACACATATTTGATATGTGCCACGATTAATGCAACAGAGGATAAGATGGCAACAGTTGTTCAAATTTATCAGTATTTTATCGAAAACTATGACTTTTACAAATTTTCACCAACTCCTCATACGTGAAAGCGTGCAATAAGGAAAAGGTTATGTAGCGATCCCTGTTTTCATCGTATTGAGCCACAATTTGTTGAAGGGTATTGGTATGTATCACCGGATTTTTCTAGTATTTATGATCATGAAGGCGACAAAAGGCAAAGGGCCGTGTTAAAACCAACTAAGAAACAACAGTCGCTGCCAAGCAATGCACCAGCACCAGCTTCCAATGACGGTCCCGCCGTCAATGACAATCCTGAGCCTGAGCCGGATTTCGCGTGCAGTTTTGATGAAGCTTGCATGTACCTAAGCAATTTCCAGCCTCACCAGCTGACTACAGGTGGACTAGTCCCGCTGCAAACTATCGACGTGGATGATCAAGAAAGCTGGACTGGCAGTGGACCGGCGCCGGCGCCAGCTGAATGGGAAATACTATGGTGAGTATTGTTGCCATATTATTTTCTGTGTTTTTTTATTTTGACAATACTGTATAAATATCAGTGCGATTCCAAAGTCAAGCGATTCTCCTGTAAGCAATATCATTGGCTGAGCGGCTTCTAGAGTACTGTACTGCAGATACTGAACAATTGGTGGAACGCTAGGCGCATGCGCATGTGAACAGGAGAAAATTATTGGTGGGACTGGTTGGGTACTTCTTCAGGGGGCTGACCATTACAGTACATTAAAACTTTTCTTTTTGTTTTTCCTCAGAAAAGAAAACGGCTAATGGGGGGATTTCGATGGATAATATCGTGTTGTGTGACAATGCCTGCACATTGCTGAATCGGATTTAAAACCCCACGTCTACAGTTTTTTGCCCTTGTTCAGGCCGTACAGTATACTGTGTAATAAAACCGAAAAAAATAAAAATATGCATTTATTCTACATGTACAGTATCATTTACATTATGTGTGTTCTACAGTATACAGTGCCAGGTTCCTAACATCTATGGGCAAAATGAATTTTATTTCTAGGTGCCCTAGAACAGAAGTTCCCACGCCAATTGGCCGTGAACTTGACCGAGGCCCTAGTTCCCATGCCAATTGCGCGATTACCCTGACTCCGTTCTGTTGCCATGAGAGGGTCGCTATTTGCCATGCAATCCTGCCTGAACTAGGACTACATGGTGACCGAATCTGAGCCCTCTAGGTTGAACAGAACCGGAGTTATGGGTTCCAGGTTTCTGCTTATTCTGACTTAGCCGTTTCAAAGCAGCGCGGCTTTCTCCGCTATTACGCTCAATGATAGGACCCTCCTCGCCGGCGTGACCCTTTCTCGTCGCCATTACTGGTCGGACCCTGTTGGGGTCAAGTGAGAGGGTTCCTAACATCTATGGGCAAAATGAATTTTATTTCTAGGTGCCCTAGAACAGAAGTTCCCACGCCAATTGCCCTAGTTCCCACGCCAATTGCGCGATCGTTGCTTTTTTTTGACAATGTTGCCGATCTTGCGGCTTCGCAGTCTGGCAGTAAAAAAACAGTGCAGTAAGCCTCGACATTTGTTACACTGTCAAAGGAGCAAATGGAAACAATGTAAGACAAATCAACAAGTTCTTTTATTGTTGGAGTCAGTACAAAAACATTTATTTACAAATACTGTACAATGTTGAAACATTTTAAGTGCACAGCAATTCAAAACATCAACAGGTGTATGGTTTACTGCTACAGTACATGTGTGAAAACATTTGTCAGTCAGTATGGTTTACAGTCACATGTTTTAAATACAATACATTCTTTAATATCTTTAAAATATAAATATATAAATAAATATAATTTAAAATAATCCGTTCTGTGGGTCTAAGCGGGTTGAAATTGCACCAGTACAGTCCTAGAGGGCAGCAAACAGGGCAGGTTTTCAGGGCAACCTTGAAAACCATGCCTGTTTTCGGCCCCCAGGGACTGGAGTCGTGCATGTCCTGTGTAAAAAAACACACAACAACATCTCCTTTTTTTAAGTAAAACAGGTACTGTAGGGCAAAACATGTACAGTACAATACAGTTCAGCACAACAGTATGGTCTTACAGAAAGTCCTCCACATTGTCCGTCCATGGCCGATTCCTTGCATGGCGCAAAACGCCATTAATGCAGTCTCAAAGGCCTTTCATTACAGGATCTGTAATTGGATAAAAGCGTCGCATTTCATCCAGAATGTTTTTCCTTAAATTGACAGGAAGCGCCTTTTTTACGCGATTCCCATCGTAGTTCACTTTGAAGGCCCAGTCGCAGTACAACGAGTAGGGAACATGGTGCTTAAAAATGAACAAGGCATACTTGTGGGGTACACCAGCACTCTTCACCCTATACTTCTCCCTGAGCTTCGGTGGCAGATCGCACAGGGTGATGTCGGGCACCGTATCGATGCGAGCGGGTATAGGTATTTTGGGAGCGGGTGTGCTTAAGGCGACGGTAGGTTGTCTGGGAGGAAGCTTTCCTCCGGTCGTGGTCGCCGTGTTGTCTCCTGGCGTGGTCTTGACGGGGTTGTCATGTCCTCCTCAACGGCATACATGTACACTACATCTTCTGGTGGAGGGGGTGCGCTTGGTGATGGAAGGGGGTCGAAGGTCCCATTCATCACATGCATGTCACCCCCCTGCTCCGGTGTCGGGGAAACAGGGGCATTAGCACTGAGCAAATAATGTATGCCCGCTATGTCAGCCTCTATCTTCTCCATCCGTCGATCCATCCGTTGATCCATTTGTAGCATCCGTTGCTCCACATTTAGCATTGTCTCCAGAAGCAGATCTATCTTTGCTAGCACAATAGAATTCCCGGGAAGATCCACACTTATCCCATTCAGCATCTGGTCTAACGAGCTGCTTCTTGTGCATGGCGTCTGGACATCTGGGGGGATGGGTGCAACGGAGGATGAGATGGGGGTTCCATGGACAGAAGCGGCATCGACATCGAGGAAAAGTGGAGGAGGTGACCTGTGGATACCCGGTAGAGGAGAAGCGGCAGCGTCGTCGAAGAGGGATGGAGAAAGTGACCTTTGGATTTCCGGGCGAGAAGCAGTCGTCCAAGAGCAAAGGAGACAGTGACCCTTGGATTTCAGAGGCGGCGGCGTCGTCGGATGGAACCGGAGAAGATGGGGGTGGAGAAGACGGGCTGAAGATTTCCGGGACAGCTACAGCAGAGTCGTCGAAGCATATATGAGGAAGTGGTCTGCGGGTTCGATGGGTTGGCTCCCATTCGTTTTGCGTCGAGAGTACATCACTGTATATCTTCTTGACATAATGAGGCTTACGTCTAAGAAAACCCTTAACCTTTGGGGTCAGCAGAAGGTTTTCTTTATTGGCCTTAGCCTGTCGCTTTGGCCTTGGCGTGGAAACGGCAACCGCCTTTCGCTTTTTCAGCTTGACAGGCACGGCAGAGGCGAGTGGGTTCCTGCGTCCATAGAATCGGGGCTGATCCATGGAAGCAGGTTGCACAATGCAGTATCTGGACAAGGGAAAGTTCAGATAAAGATCATGGAGTGGTGGGCTATGCAAAGTGTGTAACCTTTTATACATGGCGACCAGGTACAGGTGTTGAAAGTGGGCGTACTCTAATGTGAGTCATTACCGTATAAATACACCATCCATTTTGTGTATTGACTGCACATAGAATATACATCGACTAAACATCGAATATACATTCTTGTGTTTGTATTTCTTTCAACTCGCAGCAATGCCTGTTAAAAAAGATTTCAAAGGAGCTCAGCATGCGAATTAAGGAGATGTACACGTGCGGACAACGAATTGCTGCTATCCAATGCTGGTTAGCTGCTTCTGACCTCGTTGTGCCAGCAACCACTGTGTGCTATCATGCATACGGAAAAAACAGAGACCGCAAAAGGGCACCAAGGGTAACTAACGCGTAAATATATTTATAAAACTTAACAACAAAAAAATATAATAAACTGTACGTACTGTACTGTTCATACATTACAGTACATCTACAGTACAGTTCTGTATCTACTGTAATACTGTTGTTATTTCTGTAGATTTATATTACAACATAGTTTGTATATTTATATTTATAGTACAACAGTATACATTTTTTATATATTTCTATTTATCGTACAACGGTATATATAGGATGTATATTTATATTTATAGTACAACAATTTATATATTTTGTATATTTATATTTATAGTACAACAGTATATATATTTTGTATATTTATATTTATAGTACAACAGTATACATTTTTTGTATATTTCTATTTATCGTACAACAGTATATATAGGATGTATATTTATATTTATATTACAACAGTATATATATTTTGTATATTTATATTTATAGTACAACAGTATATATATTTTGTATATTTATATTTATAGTACAACAGTATACATTTATATTTATCGTACAACGGTATATATAGGATGTATATTTATATTTATATTACAACAGTATATATTTTTGGTATATTTATGTTTATATTACAACATTATGTTAAAATACATTTTATATTGCTGCATATTAATAAAACAATATATATTCTTTACATTGTAGGGAGACAACTCTTCTGGTGGACAGAATAAGTGAGGAGAATGATGAGAAGAGTGCATTAAGGGTTATAAACACTCTGTAGGAAAAGCACAATCTGACTGTATCCGAGAGCAGCATAAAGAAGATGAGACGCAGCATTGGATGGAAATATGGACGTGTGAGGTTAGTATTGGACAGTACAGGAGGTAAAACTGTTGTTTAGCAAGCTGTACCGTACTGTACTGTGCCGCTAATTTTTTTTATTCCTTGTCATTACAGAGCGTACCCCATGATACAGGACGCAAACAAAATCAAAAGAGTGGTCCAGGCCCAGGCATGGATCGACAGTGGGGAGACTTTCCAGGATTGCATCTTCACTGATGAGTCTACTGTGTCGCTGGAGAGATTTCCAAGCTTTGCATTCCACAAAAAAGGCTGCATATCTTTGAAGCCGCGGCCAAAACACCCTGTGAAGCTGCATGTGTGGTGTGCCATCTCTAGGCGTGGACCGGGTTGCATTGTCATCTTTGAAGGTAAAATTTATCAAATATAACGTTGCCTAATGCACTGTACTTTACTAGTGTTGCCTTACTGTATGCACTGTACTGTACTATTGTGCAGTTTTTTGAGCACTTTTCTTTTCTTGCTATAGGAATCACGAATAAAGCTTTCTTCCAAGACAACATTGTGCCCGAGATAGTGCAATACATCACACGTGAGTTCCCCAATGGTCACCGCTTCTACCAGGACAACGATCCGAAGCACACCGCGTCAACGGCGCATATCCTTGAGCGCGGCATCAACTGGGTGAAGACGCCAGCGGAGTAAGTGCAGTAGACCGTGTCCCATATTTGTTCCCCACTGTTTTTAGCTCTTAAACCAATTGTCCTTTTTTTCCAATGACAGATCGCCAGACTTCAATCCGATCGAAATGGTCTGGCATCAGCTGAAGGACTATATCCGGAAAGTGGTGAAACCCTCCAAAAAGGACGAGTTGTTGAAAGGCATAATGAGTTTTTGGAACGATGTACTCACCGTGGAAAGCTGCAATAAATATATAGACCATATTGCCACTGTGTTGCCCAGTGTCATCGCGCGTAATGGGCAAGCATCAGGAAAGTAGTACTGTGCTGTAGTATTGTAAGTACAGTATGATACAGGTAAGTATGGTACAGATTTTTTCTTTCCAGATAGTCAGAGTATACAGTAGTTAGTTTTTTCTTTACAGAGAGAGCAGCACCAGCCATCAGGTTACAGTACATAGAATTTAACAGTAGTCAGAGTATACAGTAGTTCCAGTATACAGTAGACTATTTTGACAGTACTACAGTAACTGCCTACTAACTGCTCAATTTTTTTCTTTCCAGAGAAAGCAGCACCAGCCACCTACAGTAGTTCTACACATCACACAATGCCATAATACAGTACGCACATACAGTACAGTACAGTAACTGCACTAATTTTTTGTTTTCTTGTCATTTCAGGAAAAAAGGGTGGCCTGGGGGGAGGAGGGTTTTTGTGTCCCGTCTAATCTGTTTGTACAGTAAAATGTACAGTATATAAACAGCAGTAATGATGTACACAAAACCTCTCCTCTCTCAATGAACTACTGTACTGTAGACAGAATGAGGAAAAGATAAAGACGGAAAAAATAATATTACTATACAGTATATACAGTATACAGTATATATATTATACAGTACATTACAGTATATATTATTAAATAATATTCTTATAAATGTGCATTATTCATGTTTCCCCATGTTTTACAAATGTTTTCTAAATGGTTATCCAATTTCCATCTGCCAAAAGAACTTAATAAAGACTGCATTATGTATTATTCATGATTATTTTTATATTTGTATTTTTTGGGTCCTGACAAAATAAAATAAATATTTATTCACTTTCCTGCTAATCATAATCATTAACAACAACCCCCCCCCCCGACAGTATAAGAATGAATGACAAAACAACATGAATCAGTTAATGGTTTTTTTACTCTCAATTCTCACAATGCTGTGCACATCAGATTTACATTTTAAATTCGAGAGGGGATTTTTCAAAGCGTTACCGTAAACAAAGCCTCTAAGGGTTGGGGGGGGGGTAGTGTGATTACATGCAGGCGCACTGAGGCACACTGAGGCTTTGTAGTTCGGCTATGGACGGATTAAAAACACAATGGCAATATTCAGAAGATTAACGACTCTGTGGAGAGAGGGGGATGGTAGGGTGACTCATGCGCTGTAAGCAGCAAGCTCCCATCTCTAAAAGGATTAGAGTACACGCAGGCGCAGTCAGCCGATTGACGCTTGGCTAGGGACGGATTAAAAACACAATGACTAAAGTAACTGCAGAAAATAAATGACTATGGAGGTGTGTGGCTAAAATAGTTAACAGTACTGTAATTTCAAAAGGCAGTTCATCATAATAATTTGATCAATAAACCCCCAAATACAACCCCCAAATACAGTACATAAAAAGCAAGTCACTTTAACTCCCTGTGCCTCAGGCACCAAAAACAAACAGTAGATTTTCTATATATATATATATATATATATATATATATATATATATATATATATATATATATATATATTATTAATTAATATTCATATAAATGTCCATTTTTCATGTGTCTTTATGTCTTACAAATGTTTTGTAAATGTTTCTCCGATTTCAATCTGCCAGAAGAATTTAATAAAGGCTGCAGTATGTATTATTCATGATTATTTTTATGTTTTTTTTTTTTTTTTCCCCGATGAAATATAATAAATATTTATTCACATTCCTGGTTATCGTAATCATTGACAACACCACACCCCCCCCGACAGTATATTATAAGAATGAATGAAAAAACAACATGAATCAGTTAATGTTTTTTTTACTCTCAATTCTCACAATGCTGTGCACAGCAGATTTACATTTCAAATTCGAGAGGGGATTTTCCAAAGCGTTACCGTAAACAAAGCCTCTAAGGGTTGGGGGGGGGATGGTGTGATTACACGCAGGAGCACTGAGGCTGTGGCAATATTCAGAAGACTAATGACTCTGTGGAGAGAGGGGGTTGGTAGGGTAGGGTGACTCATGCGCTGTAAGCAGCAAGCTCCCATCTCTAAAAGGATTAGAGTATACGCAGGCGCAGTCAGCCGATTGACGCTTGGCTAGGGACGGATTAAAAACACAATGACCATAGTAACTGCAGAAAATGAGCAAAGCGTTGTTGTGTGTTTTTTTACACAGGACATGCACGACTCCAGTCCCTGGGGGCCGAAAACAGGCACTGTTTTCAAGGTTGCCCTGAATACCTGCCCTGTTTGCTGCCCTCTAGGACTGTACTGGTGCAATTTCAACCCGCTCAGACCCACAGAACGGATTATTTTAAATTATATTTATATATTTATATTTTAAAGATATTAAAGAATGTATTGTATTTTAAACATGTGACTGTAAACCATACTGACTGACAAATGTTTTCACACATGTACTGTAGCAGTAAACCATACACCTGTTGATGTTTTGAATTGCTGTGCACTGAAAATGTTTCCACATTGTACAGTATTTGTAAATAAATGTTTTTGTACTGACTCCACCAATGAAAGTTGATTTGTCTTACATTGTTTCCATTTGCTCCTTTGACAGTGTAACAAATGTCGAGGCTTACTGCACTGTTTTTTTACTGCCAGACCGCAAAGCCGCAAGATCGGCAACATTGTCAAAAAAGAGCAAGGATCGCGCAATTGGCGTGGGAACTAGGGCAATTGGCGTGGGAACTTCTGTTCTAGGGCACCTAGAAATAAAATTCGTTTTGCCCATAGATGTTAGGAACCCCCTCACTTGACCCCAACAGGGTCCGACCAGTAATGGCGGTGAGAAAGGGTCACGCCGGCGAGGAGGGTCCTATCATTGAGCGTAATGGCAGAGAAAGCCGCGCTGCTTGGAAACGGCTAAGTCAGAATGAGCAAAAACCTGGAACCCATAACTCCGGTTCTGTTTAACCTAGAGGGCTCAGATTCGGTCACCATGTAGTCCTAGTTCAGGCAAGATTGCATGGCAAATAGCGACCCTCTCGTGGCAACAGAACGGAGTCAGGATAATCGCGCAATTGGCGTGGGAACTAGGGGCTCAGTCAAGGTCACGGCCAATTGGCGTGGGAACTTCTGTTCTAGGGCACCTAAAAATAAAATTCATTTTGCCCATAGATGTTAGGAACCCTCTCACTTGACCCCAACAGGGTCCGACCAGTAATGGCGACGAGAAAGGGTCACGCCGGCGAGGAAGGTCCTATCATTGACCGTAATGGCGGAGAAAGCCGTTTCAAACCAGCGCGGCTAAGTCAGAATGAGCAGAAGGTATTAGACTTCAAAGACAACAGCTCACAAACGCCCCCATGAGTTTTTACACGGCATTGCAGTATTGCAGACAGCGATAATTAAATGCTTAAATCACGGGCGCGAAAATAACGCAATTCACTCCGGGCGAAAACGACAAAAACCCGCACATAACCGGGATAATCCGAAATTCGCGAAGCTAGCCGAGTTAGAATAAAGGGTGTCGCCACTGTAGAACTGCATCCCTCTCCTCATTCTCCCCTGCAGATATGATTATTTGATTCACTAGAGCCCTTCTGGTCAAAATCAAGCCCCTTTCTGAAATAATTGAAACAAATTAGAAGGTGCTCCCATAATTGTGATAATTGACTCAAAAGTGAGTGAAAGTACGGTAAGTGCAAAAAGATGCATATGTGTGAACAATGTATGGGAAAAAATTGCAACTGAAAACCTTCAAAAAGAACTGTACAAAATTATTTTAACAAGGAAACATGGGATAGGGGAGCTCAAGTAATAAGTGAAGGTCATGAAACAATAAAACACACAGAAATAAGGAGGAAGATATTGAACAATAACCCAAAGGGTTGGAAACTGTTAAGATACAATAACCCAGGGTATAACCTGGGTATACGGAAAAAACAATGTATCTTGTAATGAGCAGAAGGTAAGTGGTATATATTTCAAAGGAAACATAGAGCAGAATATAGTGCAGATGGGTTCAACATTTTATGTATCATTAAAAATAAAGCACATACGAATGCACAATCACAATGTGTAACAAGATTAAAAGCATATGTTTAGAAGTTTATACACTATTCAGAGTCGCTTGTCTGCCCTCTGCAACCAGCAACAGGGCCTGCGCCATCACTTCCGGTTTCAAAGTCCACAACATCCCTACCGGTTCTCGAACTCGGATAGCAGGGAGACACAGGAATAGGTACAGTGTGATCACGCATCAGTGTGGCGACATCCTTCCAAGCGGGCACAGGACTGAACAAAAACTATGCATTTCGCTTAGTTAGCTTTGTCAGGAGTATGACTAGGTGAGGTTATCTATACCTTTAAATACTGTCTGATTGGTTATTTCACATAAACTTGATTTGACAATGTAAGGGGTATCCATATAGCTCTAGTTTGTCTAACGAAAATAGGAATATTGTATATACACAACAGAAATAGAAATGTATACATACAAAAAAAGATGAATTTGTTTAGAGTGCTCTCATTATAGGGGTTTCTTTTTCTATTGTTGTGCATACAAAAAAAGATCCTGTATAATAAAATACATACAGAAAAATAAAATACATATGAACATAGCCCAGGAGAGAGTTATCAGAATAACACACACAGATGACTAACGATAAAGATAATTTATATAATATAAAATACAGTGAAAATACTATTAAAACACATAACAATGAATGTTAAAAAACTACTCTAATCTAAAATGCTCTCAGACCATAGTGGAGAGAAAAAGAGGAGAACGAGCAACATAATTAAAATCATAGCAATCATAAAATGACAGCAATAATATAATTATTAAACTAAAAAAACAACCTCTGACATCGATAGCTACATTGAGACCTTTCAGAACCATAGATTTTAATCTATGAATCCAGAAGGTTCTCCCGGCTAACAAGATCCTGGATTCTGTTACCTCCCCCCCCTCCAATGAGATGCAAGAAGTTCTGATCCCCCTGAAATTCAATCCATGAGGGTTGGACCCATTTTGGCTTTATTTTTGTTAAATAAATCATGACACGATGTAATACAGTATGTCATGTGTTGTTGTTCATCTGAGGTTGTATTTACCTAATTTTAAGACCTGCTATGGATTGTTATTATGTCCTGATATGTAAAACCATAAAATTCAAAAGAGGGTGTTTCTTTTTCACACAACTGTACATGATGGAGGTCGGGAATGCCCAATGGCCGCTGTATTACAACGTGTGAGGTGTTGAACATGCTGCAGCTCACCATAGCTCTAACAAATTGGTCAATTACATTCAATTGATATAAATACAAAAGTCCTGACGCCAGTGACGTTACCCCCTGAAGAAGAATGCGAGTGTGGAAATGCATAGAGGTCGTCACTTTGTTCTTTGCATGTTATTACTTAAGTGTCATCACAGCTGCTGAGCCGCTTACTGTTCGGTGGTCCGGCTCACGAGCTTTGACAGCAGAGTGTATGCGCATCATTATGCAGAGACGCAAAGCCCGCGATCAGCTGGTGACCAGTACAGCTGCTAGGGGGATGGAAAATGCTGTTCGCCGGCACCAGAGCATTGCGTGGCTCTCCAGTTGAAACGCCCCAGCAGTGGATCAGCTGATAAACTGTTTTTTTTTGTGGCATCTACGGCCCCAAGGTGCTGCGAGCAGTCTGTCCAGGGACCTGGTGCACCGGGTCCAAACAAAATGACATAATTTGGACTTTCAGCTCTCACTTGGACGTCATGGAATCCACTTTTATTTTCATAAATGTAAGTTCATGTATATGTTGTGTGGTTTTTACAGTATATTACACCATCTACTATTCACACATCTGGTGCGCTGTGTCTTTTGTTTTTGTAATTTTTAAGGTCCTTTTGGATTATCTAGTCGGAGAACGGAGCACCCAATTGAGACATATACAGCCAGGAAGTGAATCCTTTGAAAAATATTTTCATCTTTATTTGAATACCTTGCTCGACAGTCAACCCGATCGGAACTTTTCTCTTCACATATTTACGGTATATATATACATACACACACATACACGCATAATTATATTTACACACATACATATACAAACAAACAACTAATAAAAAATAGAACTAAGACCACCGCCTCTACCTCTCCTCTACCTCTCCCCTGTGACTGGGGGCATGGAGGGGGGGGCGGGAGGAGGACGGTGTGTGTGAAAACAGACCACATTGTTTATTAAGGATGTGAAATAGAAACCATTTCCCCGCCAGATATGGCCAATATTTACATACATTCCTTTTGTTTGTAGTTCAGCCACAAACTGAAGTTTTAGCAAGCATTCTTTATCAAAGAAATAAACACTTACTAATTGCTGTACTTTGATAACTCTATTATGCTACCTAAAGCAGTTTCCCTAATTAGCACAACTATACAGGTATTGGGTGTTATTTATCATTCTGTTGGTTTCATAACTAGACCACAAAGTGATGCATGTACTGCTGCGACACACTTTATTCGAGCAAATACCCAGTATGTACCTGGCAGATACCTGGAATGCGCCGCTCCTCACCTCTGACAAGCCCCGTTGCGTTTGCCTTCCCAGCCATGGTTCATGCCTGGCTGATGGGCGGCTGATCTGTTAAATGATAATGATTAGGATTTAATAGGCTGCAATGCTTTGCGTGTCTACCAGATGGCATAAATTCATGAATTGTAATGCAGTATATATATATATATATATATATATATATATATATATATACTGTGCAGTATTGCAGCCAGCGGGAATAAAATGCTTCAATCCCTGCCTGGAAAATAACGCAATGCACTCGGGCAGAAAACAGTCACAAACCTCAAAACACCCGAGTATACTCGAATTCGTGGGACTAGCCGAGCTCGAATAAAGTGTGTCGCCAGTGTAATAGCATCAAATTTCCCAAAACGAAAAATCCTATTGACAGGAATAGATATTATTTTCTTTGATATATCCGGTGAAATGTTACTGGATTTACAACATCTTTAAAATGTAATTGAACTGAGTTACAGTGTGAGATAGAAATGAGTCTTAAAAATCTACAATGAATGTTTAATTTGTTTCTGCACAATGGTTTCTCACAATGGGAAGTTTGTGCAATGTTGGATGGACCAATATTATATAGCAGGGGATGAACTCATTGGAATGTTCAATTCTTTTTAATTGAAAACAAACTGGGCTCTAATTTCAGTTTCTCAAATAATTACTTACTGTACAAAGCCATACACATATGGTAAATTATCTACAGTGTATGGTAATAAAAGGGATGAAGAAGGAAGCCTTAACTACTGTATCAAGAATTATTTCATGTAATGTTTAAAGCAACAACCCTTCCCAATTTTTCATATATTCTTTTAAAGAATTTGAACGGGGTCCTCCGAAGTTGAACTGCGCTAATTTTAGCTTCTGGAACCCTCGGTTTCCACAAAACAGTACTTAACATATTAGTTGTTTGTGTTCTTCCTGGATACCCAAAGATGACTGTTGGAATTGTTCAATAGGAACCTGTAACTTCCTATTTGCCCTCGGTACTAAAGACAGTTTTGGGGCCTTTTTGACATTCTGAATGGGGGAGAAATCTCTGGCAACTAGGTTGGTAAGTATCTTTGGAACTGGATGTCCCCAGAGCTAAAAGTAATGCAGTTCAACTCTGGAAACCCTCTAGCTCAAGTTCTGTAAAGAAAACGAATGGAAAAAAAAGTAAGGCAGATTACTGCTTTAAAAATACCAAAAGCAATGACTTCCTAAATCCTTATGTATAAAATGCATTATTTAAAAAGTATGATATTGTGACAAAATTGATATTGAAAATGGTATTACATACTGTAAGTAAGCATGATCACTTTTTCTCTTTGTTAATTTGAGGACACCATTACACCAAAACCCCTACTGTAATAGTTCAGCCCATTCACCCATATAATACACATCACATCCACCTCTACAGAAGTCTTGTACAGCAAATACACAGGGTGCAATTAATAGCACAATATTAATTAAAAAAAAAAACTTTTTTTATATGAATAACATGATGTATGTTTTGTGCTTGTTTAAAAGCATTTTTTTAAAGTTATTTTTTAGGTCAACCATTAATTTGATCAGGGATTGGAGGCTGTAAAATAGTACATTTGACACTTTTCTCTTTCATGTATGTATACGTCACCAAGGCAATTGTCTCAATTCTTTATTGAATGAAAGATTGGATGGTAACAAAACTGGAGGTTTCAATTAGGAGTTCCACAGGCATTTAACCATATTTTCGTAATGGTACTACTGTACATCATAGCACCCCGGATGAAACCAAACAGCCCATTAAGCGAACGGGTTGTAACTTCTCTTCCAGCGCCTTATGGAATAGCACTGCTTAGTAAATAATGCACACAATTACTGGTGAATATCATATAATTAGCTATCTACCTTACTACTCACAATATCAGGCCGCTTTAAAAAACCCAATCTTTTCATTTCATCTCAATACAATGGTAACATAATCAGGGTATAATAAAAGAGAAGATTTAAGGAAGCAATGACATGCCCATGTCCCATCACCTTCTGCAGAAAACAGGTTTGGAGTGGATCATTCAGTTATACTCATAATGGGATACAGAGAAGTGAAATATACTTAATCATATAATTGAAGTTTCATCATTGCCTTCTTTGTCACACCAGCAAAATGGGAAAGTTCCACAGCATGGCTGTAACCATGGCTTCCAGACAATGTTTGAGAGAGAGAGCTGCTGTGGCACTGTACTAATAGTCTTCCGATGTTCTGCCACAGCCAGTTCTATCCGACTAATAACTGCCTTATACTGTGGCTCAGAATAAGGCTGAAGTGGATTGGATTCAGAAGCATCTACAGAGAGGTCAAATAACAATGGAGGATCATGGCGTGCTACATGTTCCCCTTCACATGCACAGATTTGTATGTTGTAACATCCCACTGCACCTTCTGGATAAAAGACTGGACTCATGTAATGAGCCTTCCAAATGGCCCCACCTGGAAAAAAAATGGCATGTACATGTAGTTCAATAATATTATAATATATAAGCCCCATGTTTGTGTGGAAGATCACTTTCTCTGTCCTCCCATTTGGGTCTCTGAAAGTATGTGTTACATTATCCTTTTGCTGAGTAAGGGTTTTGATGCACACTCAGAGCATCACTATACACTATTAGCGCCCCCAAAATAAATGTCTATACGTAACCGGTACATTACATCATATAGTATTAATGCAGCATGAATAAATCCTGGGGGCATCAAGGAAATGAAGTCACAATGCTTCTCGAACCTCCCTTTGTCAGCAAAGTTCAGCAGCAATATGTTCAAGAGCATTACGGGTTCTTAAAATACAACATTTATTAAATCCGTATTAAAGTTAGTTAGTGGTAGAAAAAAAGGGTTTACATAAAGTGCATAACCCCAGTGCAATATTCCTAACACGTTTCGCAACACCATGTCGTCAAGAATAGTGAGACTTTATTTTGATAAGTGACACTACTGACAAATCATTTATTGTTGACTACCTTTGTGACATTTTTCTTCATATTTTTCATATTTTTCTTCATTTTTGGGGAGGATAAGGACTGTGTTAATAGAATTGCACCAAATATATTCATGAACTGCCTTAACTGTTATGAGAAGTTTGGTATTACCCTGTAGAGGGGGAGGATCGCTGAGGGACATCTGTGTCCTTTTTCTTACTATTGTTTTTCTACAATTTGGTCTAAAGTTCACAAAATCTTAGATATTTTTATAACCCAATGTAAGGTTCGACCCCTACCCAATCTCATATGGGCCCCTATGGTCTGAATCTGCCCACAGTTACATGTCAGTGTAGTGTGGTGCACGTGCTGGCTCACAGGACTCCTGAGTCTCCCGCTCGTTAGTGGTGGAGATTTCACCATGACAGGCGTGTGAGGTAGTGCTGAGTTCTACTCACAGTTGGTACAGCACCTCCATCCCTTCCAGATCCCCACGCTAGCAGGGAGGAGTCTCTGGAAGAGAACTCCTGGGTGCATCTTCTTCCTGATTAACTCCAGTCACAGGCAAGAAGGGTCTTTGAATCAAGGGCATCTTTATTTGCATCATGCATGGCAGACTGCCTATCATAGCGGCCGGTACTTAGCCGCACATCATATAGCTGCACATCTCAAGGAAGTTCCCTCCTGACTCTGTAATAGAGACAGGGATATTTCCTCCCCTAAGGGAGGGCCACCAGCTTTGCCAGAGCCCTGGACACAGTTGGGGTCAGCTTGTCACTCTACTGACACTTCAGCTGCACAGACTCAAAGCTCTTGCACCAGACACTTGAACTGTCTGGATCTGATCTGACACACTCTAACTTTAGGAAGTGATGCGTATTATATAGCTTCCAGAAGGCCCACCCCTGTGTCACTAATAGTGGACACAGAGCATGCTGTCACTTCCTTTGCTACACCTTACACATCACAAGGGGGTGAGGCCAATCCTCACGATAACTTCTGGCAAACCTGCCCTCTTAACAGGAATTACTGCACAGAATGAGAAAGGCATGTAACCCAATTTTACACAGGGCTACAATCTCCCCCTGGTGGAATCCAACGTGCCCGCTTGGACCTAAATTTGCGGAACCTTCCTTCAGATGGCACTGCAAAAGACACAAAAACAATAATATCAATACAGGAATACATCTTCCCACACTGTACATAATCAACATAAGACATTATGGCATCCAGAATTACACTTTATGGACTACTCCTTAGGAGAATCTAAGCCTCAGTAGTAATGTCTGGGATCAGGCTTCTTTACCTCCCTCCAATTAGCATCAAGCACTGATATGCTATAGGATCTAGGCTGCCCGTTCTCTGGCCTGTACTCCATCTTATGCATATAGATGTTGCGCCCAACACTCCATACTCTCATCAGATAACAGATCCTAGCCTCTGTTCTATGCTCTGAGTGGCTGGATTTGGACTTGATGTAGTCCTCCACGGCCTCCCTTAACCAAGTATCTCTATTGTCCTCTATTTCCTGCATCAGAGGTGGTTCTGGGACATAGGGGTACTCTAATCCATGTGACTGCTTGTAGCGCGCAACTATGGCCCTCTCAGCTCTGCTGATTCTAATCAGTTTCTTATTGCCTGCTTTACCTGGCAGGACCCAAGACAGGGGCTCTTCAGGGGCAACTACATCATACAGTATAGAGGATCCCCTGGGGGTAACTAGTCCATTCTGAATTTCGTACCATCACCTGACTAACTCTTCCTGGCGTTCCTCCTCTGTGTACTCGCCCACTTCCCACCAGTGGTCAACCACCTCACCCCGCATTAGTACAAAGCGGGTGCGATCTAACCAGACTACGTATCCTTCATACATGGGAGCCCACCACTTGGTGCTCTGCTCCACAGACTGCTCCTTCACTGATACTGTGGTTTGACTCCCCTCAGTCTCTCCCCCAGAAGAGACACCTGATGTATTAGTTGACCTGGAAGCTGACACATATCGCTTAGGCCTTCCCCTTACAAAACTATTATAAACGGTAGGATTCATTTTCGGAGGTGTAATAGCATTTCCCTCCCCGACCCCTCATCAGAAGAAAAGCATTCACCCCAGTCCATGGCCAACCCAGTCCTTTCTTCCGACGTGTCCTGGGACTCCCCAGACCAGACTTGGCTTGATTGGGACCCAGAGGAAGACGTGACAGGGGCAGGCGTTTGGGCAGTGGCCTTGGGCAGAGGGAAGTGTTCTTACGCTGCGGGATTATGATCCGCAATTTGGCGATGCCGCGGCCCGTGGCAACGCTGGGTGGATCAGGCTCACCTGTCTTCTGGTTTCCCGACTCTTCACTGCCTCCCGGTATCTGTCCATATCTTCTTTGGACAGGCTGGTGCTTAACATCGGCGGCGACGGCTGCTTCCGGTCGGCTCCGCTGCGGCCACCAGAAGTGACGTCATCGACCTCGCGGGATGAGGCACCATCTTGGGTGGGGTCCCCCACCGGAACCTCTTCCTCCATTTCAACATCCGGCACCGGATACGATGGTTCGCTCCTCAGCTCCGCTGGGGCCTTGGCAGGGCCTTTCTCCTCGGCTGCCTCCATCGGAGCCTGTGGGAGGTAAGAGGCTATCTCACCACTCCGCTGGCTTGCGATGAGGTCCTCTTCTCCCGACACGCTGAGAGTCGCCACGTCCGTGGGACTCGTCCGCTGCTCCGGCCACACAAGCGCAGGTTGTCGGGGACTGTCGAGGCTCAGCTCCTCAGGATCACCGGTAAGTCGCTTGTCTTTGTTTTCAGCACCGCTGTAGTGGCCCGCTGGTAGGCACATCACCACCGACGTAGGACTTCCCTGCTCGTCGTTCAACGAGGCAGACTCCGATGCCGGTAAGGGTACCTCCGCAGGGGACCGACAGCGAGGTTCCGGGTTCTCGCTACGGTAGCAGGCCCCATCTTCACTCTGGTCAGGAACCGTCAATATCAGCGATCCCCATTCTCCAGGATCGACCTTCTCCTTCTTCACTCTAGGCGAGGCTCCAGTCGTCAGCGTGGCTATTTCTCCTCCCGCCTCCGCGGTGTGCCCAGGCACGAACGACTCCATGGCCCACAAGTAATGTATACTACATTGCGGGCATCTTGCGGTGGTGCTGGCTTCTCCGCCGGGTAACCTGCACTGCATGCACAGGCACCGCAGGGTCTCTTTTCCACCTGCCTTCACTACCAGGAAGCCTCCTGGCAGTTGGTAGGGGTGTATGGCAATGTCCATGGCACAATTGGTAGTGGTGTTTGGCAAGGGAGACACATGGCACATCAGTCTCTCTTGCTCACCAGCTCTTCGCAACTGAGGGGCAGGAAGCGCACATCCAGCTCCTCCTTCAGTCAGCTCTGTTCTCCATTCGCAGATGCAAGGATCCCTCCCTCTGGTAGTGATTAGAGGAGGGTCCCACAGCTTCACATCATGACCCAGAATCGGCTCTGAGTCTGTTACAGTCCAGGAAGGCGCGGCCACAGCTTTCGCGCCACTTCCTCCAGCAGGGTGGGGTTCTTTCTTTTGCGCCTCTCCCAGCCAAGTTTTTGCAAAAGTCTCTTCTGCACACAGCCCACGCGGTCTCCTGGGAAGCGGGAGCCGCCATTTTGGATCCCATTAGCAGCAGGGGTTACTTGCTTAGTGATCACCGTCTGGCAATCAGATACTCCATTATTTCCGCACATAATTACAATGTCCTCACAACTATCCTCCAGGGTGGCACCCCGGGAACCTAGGCAGGAAAAGAACGTCGCAGCCACTGCTTTAGCGCCACTCCACAGCAAACTAGCAAGTGACTTCTGTAGTTTGTTCCTCTGTGGTACACACACCACGTGCGCTTTCTCCATCAGGCGCGAGCCACCATCTTGGACTCTCCGCACCGCGCGGGACATCATTACTTGCAATCGCCATCTTTTCACTTCTGCTGTAATCGCACATGGTGCTCCTCTCCTGCTGGGCAGCTGCCATTTTGATGCAATAAAGTATGCCTGTGCACCTCTACATGTATCTCATGTGTGTCTCACTCATGTATGCACTACCTCAGGCTAGGCTCACTGTCTCTGTATGCTGTACACAATTTCCTCCAGTATGTGCTCTGTGGTTAATAGTCTGGTTACTGGCTAGAGTACTCTGGCTTCTCCATGCAGTACTTAGGGCGTCACCTACTGTTGGCAACACCTAGCACAGACCCTCCCAGGAGTTCCTGACCCATGTTAACCAGGCTACCCCCTAAGGCATCCTACGACTAGCTGCCTCAAGGTGACTAGGACAGCTATAGCCCTGTCTCCAGACCTACTTTACTCCATTCAATGCCCTAGGTTGTACCTTTCAAGCAGACTTCCTACCCCTGACTACTCCTAGGCTCCCGTCCATTCCACAGCACTTCCTAGCAGCATACTGTACATTCCCTGTTTCCTAGTCAGCCTAGCAAAAGCCTGTCCTGATGCTCTCAGCAGCGCCTCCAAAAATGTAACGGTTCGATCCTACCCAATCTCATATGGGTCCCTATGGTCTGAATCTGCCCACAGTTCTGCTGGCTCACAGAACTCCTGAGTCTCCCGCTCGTTAGTGGTGGGGATTTCACCATGACAGGCGTGTGAGGTAGTGCTGAGTTCTACTCACAGTTGGTACAGCGCCACCATCCCTTCCAGATCCCCACGATAGCAGGGAGGAGTCTCTGGAAGAGAACTCCTGGGTGCATCTTCTTCCTGATTAACTCCAGTCACAGGCAAGAAGGGTCTTTGAATCAAGGGCATCTTTATTTGCATCATGCATGGCAGACTGCCCATCATAGCGGCCGGTACTTAGCCGCACATCATATAGCTGCACACCTCAACGAAATTCCCTCCTGACTCTGTAATAGAGACAGGGATATTTCTGCCACCTCTCCCCTAAGGGAGGGCCACCAGCTGTGCCAGAGCCCTGGACACAGTGTGGGGTCAGCTTGTCACTCTGCAACTACTGTCACTTGAGCTGCACAGACTCACAGCTCTTGCACCAGACACTTACACTGTCTGGATCTGATCTGACACACTCTAACTTTAGGAAGTGATACGTATTATATAGCTTCCAGAAGGCCCACCCCTGTGTCACTAATAGTGGACACAGAGCATGCTGTCACTTCCTTTGCTACACCTTACACATCACAAGGGGGTGAGGCCAATCCTCATGATAACTTCTGGCAAACCTTCCCTCTTAACAGGAATTACTGCACAGAATGAGAAAGGCATGTAACCCAATTTTACACAGGGCTACACCAATTTAAATAACATTTTATCTTTTTGAGTCCTTATTCCCTCTTTGGTCTTTTGCATGTTTTATAATTGTAAACACAGTCCAATAACAACTGACTGTCACTGATAGCAAAATATTTTATCATACCTTGCAACAGTGATATAAGCATAGACTTAAAGGCATTTTTGCTCTTCGCATAATTGCTGTAGATTGGTGCTCTTGAATCAGTAAATGCTATATAATGTGTACTCGGTTTGCCATAACTACAGGTATTCCAAGTTTTTTTTCAGATTCTACTGTACTTCTGTTTGCCATGACATAGGAAAACTATGAGTTTAATAACAAGTGACAATTGTCATACTTACTCTCTTTTTGGTGCCAGCGCACAGCATGCAAATCCATCCCACAGTAGTGAAACAAAAACTCATGCTCTGACTGAGAAGTCTGGTTTTTCAGCAAAGGCATTAGGTCCCGACCATCAATTATCCTGATAATATAAAGAAAAGAGAATTGAGAAAATAACTGCATTTTCCCTATTAATGTATCAAACTACAGCATACTGTACAATAGCCTGATGTTTTCAGTCTGCATATTTTTATATGTAAATGCATCCAGACTCACCCCCAGTTACAAGTTAGGTCTTGCCTGATTTGGGCTACCTTGGCATGGTGGGCAAGCTTTTCATACTGTACTTTGACCAAATAATGCAACCAAAACCCAAATTTAACCCTTTGGGTGCTCTCTAGACAAAGCTGCTATGTCATAGGGTCTGGCACTCCAGGGGCGCCATGATGTAGTAGCTATGTCATAATGTTCCTGGTACTTTTTCTAGGGGAGATCGAATTCTCGACATTTATAATACAAGCAAAGAAACACAGAAATAGACAGCTGATAAGGACTACTTGACTTAACCCGTCTGTGTATTTTCCTCACCACTTTGTAACATTGGCAAGAAACCATGGAGAGCAGATTAGAAAATGTCATAGAAGATGCAACTAGTTTTACTTTTGTTATACCTGTAAATTAGTTAGGGGCTCATAAAAAACATACATATCAACTCTCAATGATATTCTCTGAGTCTCACCGATTTGAAGACAGTCAGATTGTTAAAAATCAGTATTTTTCCAATTTCCCTCCTACGTTATTCTTTTTCTTCTGTCGTCATAGGAACTTCACTATTCTTAGCCTCCTCAGCTGCCACGTTACAGACTTATAGAAAGCATACAGAGCTCACTGCATGGGACTCTCTGATCCAGGCTACTACATCTGGACCGCACAAGAGAGACCACCCTGCAGAAGGCACTCAAATTCTGATCCAGTGAGACACCCTGGACCACTGTGAAGAGCACCCTGCTCTTATCCAGCCAGGAGGCCTGAAAGTAAAACGTGCCTATGTCTGACTCAAGTATTGTTGTTGGTAAGGGGCTTAGCCCTCCAACTTGCTAATAGACTAAACACTGTATAGTCAGCGTTCCAAAGAGGAGCTAGGCCTGTTTATTTTGCTCCTGTATTATTTTTAACACACGGTTAGGTTGCAGTTCAGGTTCTTGTTGTCTAAACTTTGGTCTTTTTAGTTCTTTGTGGGTCTTTATAGACAATCACCATGTTTTTATGTGTTCTTTATATTGTGATTTTTTTATATATGAGATAATGCTTAATAAATATATGTTGTGTACTTTTTCTGTACCCAGAGTGCTAGTTTCAAGGTACTGTATGTTGTTCTTTTTTCTTTTCATAGTCCACTAGTTATGGTCCCTAAACCCGATAGGAAGGTAAGATTTTGTGTGGCCCTCCGAAAGGTCAATGCGGTATCCAAGTTTGACGCATATCCGATGCCAAGGGTGGATGAGTTAATTGATGCCCTTGGTAACGCGGAATATATATTCACGCTGGACTTAACAAAAGGATACTTAGAGGAAAAGTCCAAGTCCAAAACAGCCTTTGCCACTCCCATGGGTTTATACCAGTTTGTGACAATGCCATTTGGACTGCATGGAGCCCCAGCCACATTTCAGAAACTCATGGATAAGGTGCTGAAACCCCATAGGGCTTATGCCGCAGCCTACCTAGATGACATTGTCATTTATAGTAAAGAGTAGGATAGATGTGATGCATCCAAATTGGTTAGAATTCCTCTACAATATATGTAAATAATACTGGATGACAGTAGAAAGTCCATGAATGATATGGCTATTATCAGGTACGGGCTAGGTGTCTAGTGGGGTCCACTTGACCTCCACAACTGAAACATCATATGAGACCAACCTAGTAACCAATATAGAATAAACAGAGGCACTGGTAACCATATATATATATAAATGTAAGGATGTGCATATATATTAAAGGTTCCGCGCTGTCAATTACATAGGCAGCGCCATATTGTCCCTGTTTGTCAGCGAAGTTACTGCGTACCAGTTGGGCTGCGCATGCGCGAGGGAAGCGCGCGAAGGGTAATCATAAGTAGAGACTTGGAGGGGGTTTGAACTATGAACTCTGACTGTGAGAAGGTCAGCTGAGGCTGAGGACCAATGGGATGCGAGACTGTGTATGCAGGAACCAGATGCGTGTGGGCGGTGGGTCAGAGCAGCGAGGGAGGTGAAGGAGGAGGTTGGCGGAACCTCGTGTGCGAGAGCAGAGGGTCAGTGACCCGTCTGCTTAGGTAGGGTATGCCCACAGCCCCAGGAGTATTTTCCCTGCCATCGTAGGGTGCTGTATTTGTAAGGACGCCCATAGTCGTCAGGGACGTTTCCCTTTAGTGAGGGTTATCTGCGGAGCTGCGGCCGCCATCTTGGATTTCCCATCTGACGGTGCTGCAGAAGGGAGAGACGGCGCAAGGCTGGATTAACACCAGGACCCCATGTGGAGTGTCAAGGTCATCGTAGTGACCGGAAGGTATCCTTATCTACAAGTGCACCTACACCGGTCACCAGGCGCTGATCCCGCCTCCCACTAACTAATTGGGTTTCCTGAGAGCATGCATATGGTACCATACTTTACTGGTTATGAGACATACTCCTAAGGAGAGGGGCAGAGCCACCTATGTACAGGACATTATCCCTAATAAGGTGTGGCCGAGCCACGTTGTGTGTGTGTATGTAAATGTTATATGATAAGTCTGCATATCATTTGTTATTCATGTGTGATATAAAAAGGTTGCTGTTGCATACTGCTGTTGTTAGGTTCTTGCTCAGGGTATAATCTCTATAATGGGGATCCTGGGTAAGTGGAGGCGCTGCACCACAAGTGATAAAGGTATACCCCCAGGCTCCCAATATGCGGAGGCTCAGAGCTCCTGAAGCCACAGGTTTATGCACCGTAGTCCCTTAGTTCAGGCGTTCACAAAAAGGGCTACATTTGGAGGCGCTGCTGAGATCTTAGACCTGGGGTGCCCCCACATTTTTTTTGTTGTCTCTATTGTGCAACCAACCCACATCATGTCGGTGCCCTCGGCGCTCGAGGTGCGCAAGTGGGCCCAACGGCACGGGATTCCCTTGAACCGTGTCTTCGCGCTGGGCCATGTCCCCGCCACGATCTCGCTAGGCACAGTGACCGAGCAGGTCCGCAAGCTTCCACTCCTGGACAATGCCCAAGTACAAGACCACTTCTATGACCGCGACCAGACCTGGCGCCGGGTCTTGTACGCCACTGAACAGGACATATGCCCCGAGGCCTTGCCCCGTGTACTGTTGCTGGCTGAGGCCCCGGGGGTGCGCTGCCCCCTAGTCCAGGCGGACACCCCTGCGCCCCTGGCCACCTCTACCCCGAGGAGAGAGTATGCTCCCACCGCAGGTGCCGCGACGGGAGGCCCCGACCACTCCCCTGACCGTGGCCTACACCCTCGTTGGCCAGCCACCCTGAGCCTAGGCTCCTCGTCCACCCCGTCCGTCCTGCGGGCTGGCCTCAACCGCCTTAGCGTATCAAGATTGGACGCTTACCCTGCAGTCGGGGACAGCTTACCAGGAGACACCTCTATTCCCGCCATAGCCGCCGCTATCCACAACACCACCCAGTCGCTCCAGTACAGGAAGTTAAAAGCCTTCTCCGGCGAGAAACCCACGCCTCAAGGGGAAGTAGGGATAGAGGACTGGTTGGATCATACCGAACAGGTACTGCCTGAATGGACCTGCACGGACGCGGTCCGCAGACAACGCATAGTTGAGTGCTTACGGCCCCCCGCGTCCCACATGGTGCACTACTACCGAGATGACAATCCGGAAGCTGACGCGGCCGATCTTATCTACTGCCTGACCAAGGCCTATGGAGCCCCGGTGGACACGTACACGTTGATGTCCAAATTTCATGCGTTAACCCAGAAAGAAGGAGAAATGGTGTCCGATTTTTTCAGACGATTACACCTGGACCTCTGGAATCTGGTGAGGAAAGGCGTATTACCAAGGATAGAAGCTAACGGACTACGCACCACTCAGCTGTTGCGGGGCCTCTTACCCCTACACCCCGTGTCGGTGCGGGTCAGTAGCTGCCTAACGCCCGGACAAGCGTTGTCGTTTCACGACTTAATGGACCGGGTTCAAGCGCATGAGACGGTGCTACTGGGGCGTGACCTAGCCACCGGGAAGAAGCCCCAGCTCGGAGGTAAGGAGGCCAAGAAAGTGGAACCCAAAACCGATGCGCCCGAATCTGGGGACCCTGACCCCGAGGATGCCCCCACCCCCCGTGACACCCAGACCTCGTCCCCCGATCGGGCGGAGCCCCCCCACCAGGAGAGACGAGGCTTACCTCAGCCAAATACAGTGTTATGCATGTGGAAAGATGGGACACTTGCGGGCCCACTGCCCCACCTCACGGAGAACGTCGTCCCGACCGGCGCATTCAATGCCGTGCCAACCCCTGAAGGATGACCAGGCATTACCGCCTCCTCAGGGCTCCCGAATCGGCCCCGCCTCCATTATTCGCGTAGTTATCGAAGGCATCTACGCCGCCGCATTGTTGGACACGGGATCCCAAGTAACGATCGTATACCGGCCCTTCTACGACCAACACCTACATCAACTACCGTTGCTATCGGCGGATGCCCTGCGGCTACGGGGATTGAGTCATGAAGATTACCCCATAGACGGAGTAATAAAGGTGCAGCTAGATATTCTCCAGCTGAATACGGGTAAACATCACCCCATGGAAGTGGAGGCCTTAGTGTGCCCCGAACCTCAGGACCGCCCCAGCGCCCCAATCATCTTGGGGACCAACGCTGACATAGTACGCACGGTGTTTCGCCAGTTCTTGCAAGAAGCGGGAGAAGCCCCACTGCTGGCCTTAGCGGCCTGCCCCGCCCTCCAAGAGGTCTGCGGTAGAATTGCGACTGAGGAAGAGCATGGCGTCCTCTACAGCCAAGAATGGGGACTGACCCAGATTCCCCCGGGGGAAGGACGAATGATGGTCGCCGCTTGCCATTACTCCCGTCGACGGTCGGAGGATCAGCTCTTCACCTTGGAGAGTGTGGCCCAGGACGAACAACGTTTGGGCTACAAAGTACTAACCTCGGTCAAGCAATGGCCCGGGAAGATCCCGAAGCGCACCTGGGTGTATGTGCAGAATATATCCCCGTACCCGATGACTATTGACCGGCGGCAGACGCTAGGAAGGATATACCCGGTAACTTCCGAGGACAAGGCCTCGACGGGACTAGCTAGGAGCTCGCCTACTACCATAGCGCCGGCATTGGAATTTGACTTTGGCGACTCGCCCCTCCCGGATGAGTGGAGGAAGAGGCTGCAGGATGAGCTACACGACCGAAGGGGTGTGTTCTCCACTGGTGATATGGATGTGGGGTGCAGTCGCAGTGCCCACCATACCATCCGAATGAGCGACGCCACCCCCTTCCGGGAGCGCTCCCGCCGGCTTGCCCCCAGGGATGTTGACGAAGTGAGGGGATTAATCGACGAGATGGAAACGGCTGGCATCGTGCAGGAATCTCGGAGCCCTTACGCCTCACCCATTGTGGTAGTCCGCAAGAAGAACGGGACGGTCCGTCTATGTGTGGATTACAGAACGCTGAATAACCGTACTATCCCCGACCAGTATACACTGCCCCGAATCGAGGACCTCCTGAATGCGTTGACCGGGAGTAAATGGTTCAGTGTGCTCGACCTCAGGTCCGGGTATTATCAAGTGCCCATGGGCCAGGAAGACCAAGAAAAAACGGCCTTCATCTGTCCATTAGGGTTTTACCAGTTTACCCGCATGCCTCAAGGGATCTGCGGTGCCCCGGCCACGTTCCAGAGACTAATGGAAAAAACCCTCGGAGACCTTAACCCGCGAGAGTGCTTAGTGTACCTGGACGACATTATCGTGTTCGGGCGGACTCTAGAGGAGCATTCCGAGAGACTGATGAAGGTGCTGGATAGGCTTGAGGGGGAGGGCCTAAAACTGTCGCTAGACAAGTGCAAATTCTGTCGGGCCTCTGTAACGTATGTGGGCCACATTGTGTCAGCTGATGGGGTGTCCACCGACCCAGGGAAGATCGAGGCGGTGGTGAACTGGCCCAGACCTCAAAATGTTCAAGAGCTGCGGTCTTTCTTGGGGTTTTGTGGCTATTATCGGCGGTTCGTGGAGGGGTATTCCAGCAAGGCCAAGAGACTGAATGACCTTCTCAAGGTGTATCCGGGAGAAACCGGGAGAAAGGGGAGCTCGGCGCAGACACCCTTTGGGAAGACATGGACTCCAGAATGTGAACAGGCCTTCAAACACTTAAAGACCAGCCTCACTCAGGCCCCCGTCTTGGCCTACGCGGATCCTGAGCGAGACTATGTCCTACATGTCGATGCTAGCCTCAGCGGGCTAGGAGCGGTTTTGCATCAGAAGTATGAGACCGGGCTACGTCCAGTGGCCTACGCGAGCCGAAGTTTAACCCCTAGCGAGCAGAATTACCCGGTCCATAAGTTGGAATTTTTGGCGCTAAAATGGGCGGTGGTGGACAAGCTGCACGATTATCTATATGGAGTACCGTTCGAAGTACGCACGGACAACAATCCCATGACCTATATCAATACGTCTGCCAAATTGGATGCCACCGGACACCGTTGGTTAGCTGCTCTAGCCAATTACCAGTTCAACCTTAAATACAAACCCGGACCCACCAACATAGGTGCCGACGCTCTGTCTCGTCGACCTGGCCTGCAATCCACCCCTGATGAGGAAGTCTGGGAGGAGATACCGGGCCCCGGGATTCGTGCTCTCTGTTCAGTAGCGGCGATAGTCGATTACAACGTAGCATTCTCGGAATTACGGGTGGTTGACTCGTTGGGATGTCATTCGCAGGCTGTTCCTCGGGCCTATCAAGGTCGAGAAGGGATGAATATCAATGAAGATAATATCATAGCGTGGAAGGATCTAGTGCATTATCAGACACAAGACCCCATAGTGGAGCTAGCCCGTCAAGCTGTACAGCAAGATAATCCGTCTATACTGAAGCGGGCCCCCAAAGACTTGGTGAAGCTCCTGTTAAATGAGTTTGGGAAGTTTGAAATGGACAATTGTTTGTTATATCGGGTGATCTCCTATCATAACCATCCCGATCGGCGTCAGTTGTTTTTACCGGAACGTTTGAGAACACTAGTCCTCCGGGCCCTTCACGATGACCATGGTCACCTGGGCATTGACAAGACCTTTGGACTACTGCAGGATAGGTTCTATTGGCCGAGAATGAGGGAGTCAGTGGAGCAACATTGTAGGAAGTGTAATCGTTGTTTACAAAGGAAGACACTGCCTACCAGGGCGGCTCCTATGGCACACTTGAAAAGTTCGGGTCCCATGGATTTGGTGTGTATGGATTTTCTCTGTATCGAACCCGACAGTCGGGGAGTTAGTAATGTTCTGGTGATCACTGACCACTACACTAGGTACGCCCAAGCGTTCCCTACGAAAGACCAGAAGGCCGTAACGGTAGCCCGAGTACTATGGGAAAAATATTTCATTCACTATGGGTTACCAAATCGTCTTCACTCCGATCAGGGCCGGGATTTTGAAAGTACACTGATACGGGAGATGCTCACCCTACTGAACATTGCCAAGTCACGTACTACCCCGTACCACCCCGAAGGGGATGCCTTGCCCGAACGGTTCAATCGCACCTTGTTGGATATGTTGGGTACATTGACGAGCCCGCAAAAGACGGAGTGGAGTAAACACGTCGAAGCATTGGTACATGCGTATAATTGTACCCGACATGAGTCCACTGGGTATACCCCGTATTTCTTGATGTTCGGAAGAGAAGCCCGGTTACCGGTGGATGTGCGCCTACGGATATCTACCGATGGGGTATCCAATAGGACGCATTTCCGATACGTTCAGCGACTAAAGGATAGTTTACAGTTGGCCTACAAATTGGCTGAGCGGACGACCGCACAATTGAATGCGGGGAATAAAAGGCGTTATGACCACAAAGTACGTTACAAGGAAATTCACCCCGGAGATGCGGTCCTTTTACGCAACTTAGGTGTTCCTGGGAAGCATAAATTGGCAGACCGGTGGCGGGAGGGTGTGTATGAGGTGGAGTCACAGATGCCGGGTCTTCCTGTGTACCGGATCAAGGATTCTGAGGGCCGCGTGAAAGTGTGGCATAGGAATCATCTGCTTCTCATACCTCAAGTAGGGACGGATGAATTGGAAGCCCCAGCCACTGCCCTAGATGGAGCAGTTGAATACACAGAGGATGGCTCAGAGACTGTAATAATTGCCACCTCTGAGGATACAATGGAGGGAACCTCTCAAAGGGGCCTTCCGGCCGTGGAGGCATCTCCCGAAGGAGCCACGGGTAAAGAGCCTTTTGGCCCGAACATTGATCAATTGACTCCCGCGAGTCAGCCTCTAGACCCACAAAGTCCATGTTTTACACCCCAAAGAGACTGTGCTAATGCTGAACACCCCTCAAGGGTAGAGATGGAAATACCAGTTGAGACTGAGCACTCTGCAGAGGAAGCAGAGGAGGATCAACCCCGCCGAAGTCAAAGAAACAGTCAACCTCCCATGCGAATGGCATATGATCAGTTTGGGGCACCCCATTATGAGGCTAAGCAGTGGGCTCGGCATAGGATGCAAGCTATGATGGTACTGTTTAATGAGATGTGTAACCTAATCTAGGAAGAGAGGGTTGTGTACATAGTTAAATATATATGTGGTTAGGTAGTCCAGCGGGGACGCTGGATTCTGGAGGGGGGAGAATGTAAGGATGTGCATATATATTAAAGGTTCCGCGCTGTCAATTACATAGGCAGCGCCATATTGTCCCTGTTTGTCAGCGAAGTTACTGCGTACCAGTTGGGCTGCGCATGCGCGAGGGAAGCGCGCGAAGGGTAATCATAAGTAGAGACTTGGAGGGGGTTTGAACTATGAACTCTGACTGTGAGAAGGTCAGCTGAGGCTGAGGACCAATGGGATGCGAGACTGTGTATGCAGGAACCGGATGCGTGTGGGCGGTGGGTCAGAGCAGCGAGGGAGGTGAAGGAGGAGGTTGGCGGAACCTCGTGTGCGAGAGCAGAGGGTCAGTGACCCGTCTGCTTAGGTAGTGTATGCCCACAGCCCCAGGAGTATTTTCCCTGCCATCGTAGGGTGCTGTATTTGTAAGGACGCCCATAGTCGTCAGGGACGTTTCCCTTTAGTGAGGGTTATCTGCGGAGCTGCGGCCGCCATCTTGGATTTCCCATCTGACGGTGCTGCAGAAGGGAGAGACGGCGCAAGGCTGGATTAACACCAGGACCCCATGTGGAGTGTCAAGGTCATCGTAGTGACCGGAAGGTATCCTTATCTACAAGTGCACCTACACCGGTCACCAGGCGCTGATCCCGCCTCCCACTAACTAATTGGGTTTCCTGAGAGCATGCATATAGTACCATACTTTACTGGTTATGAGACATACTCCTAAGAAGAGGGGCAGAGCCACCTATGTACAGGACATTATCCCTAATAAGGTGTGGCCGAGCCACGTTGTGTGTGTGTATGTAAATGTTATATGATAAGTCTGCATATCATTTGTTATTCATGTGTGATATAAAAAGGTTGCTGTTGCATACTGCTGTTGTTAGGTTCTTGCTCAGGGTATAATCTCTATAATGGGGATCCTGGGTAAGTGGAGGCGCTGCACCACAAGTGATAAAGGTATACCCCCAGGCTCCCAATATGCGGAGGCTCAGAGCTCCTGAAGCCACAGGTTTATGCACCGTAGTCCCTTAGTTCAGGCGTTCACAAAAAGGGCTACATATATATATGTAGGGGCACTGCGGCCCTTTACCTTAGTGCTTGCAGGACTTCTAGACATCCAGGGCGTGCAGTCCATCCAGGTAAGTAGACAGCAAGAAGAGAAGTGATGATGTGTAGCACAGCCACGGATTCCAGCTCCCAATAAGACCGGAAAGAATAACAAAGGTGAACACTCCAATGTAGCAACAGGTCAGGTTTATTGCAGGGTGGTGCAGCAACAGGACAACAGGACAACACGAACGCACCTACGCGTTTCGTGCACTAGGCACTTTATCAAGGTGACAAATACATGTATTGCTGCGTAATTTAGTTCAGGTGAGTATAAATTATGCAGCAATACATGTATTTGTCACCTTGATAAAGTGCCTAGTGCACGAAACGCGTAGGTGCGTTCGTGTTGTCCTGTTGTCCTGTTGCTGCACCACCCTGCAATAAACCTGACCTGTTGCTACATTGGAGTGTTCACCTTTGTTATTCTTTCCGGTCTTATTGGGAGCTGGAATCCGTGGCTGTGCTACACATCATCACTTCTCTTCTTGTCATTTATAGTAAACACTGGTGGGCCTATCTAAATAGGCTGAAAGCGGTCCTCAAATCTCTAAGAGAGGCAGGGCTCACAGCCAACCCTAAGAAATGTGCCTTAGGTAAGGCGGAAACCAAATACTTAGGGTATGCAGTGGGAGGTGGAAAAGTAAGGCCACTAGCTGACAAAGTAGTTGTCCTGAAAGAAGTTCCGACCCCCCAAAATAAAATGCAGGTACGCTCTCTGCTGGGTTTAGCAGGGTACTTCCGGCGGTTCATCCCCAACTACTCGGAAGTTGCAGCCCCATTAACGCACCTCACAAAAAAGTCCGCCCCTACACAAGTGGTATGGTCAAGGGAGTGTCAGAGAGCCTTCGAGGACATAAAAAGGTGTCTATCAGAGGGTCCCGTCCTTAGAAGCCCAGACTTCAACAGGCCTTTTGTAGTGCAAACCGATGCATCAGAGATAGGGCTAGGGGCAGTGTTGTCACAACAGTTTGAGGGAGTGGAACATCCGATCCTTTTTCTGAGTAGGAAATTGTTCCTGAGGGAAAAAACTACTCAGTGATTGGGAAGGAGTGCCTCGCAGTAAAGTGGGCAATCGAGGCTTTGAGGCATTACCTGGCAGGAGTCCATTTTACTCTAGTGACGGACCATGCTCCATTAAAGTGGTTAAATAGCATGAAGGACTCCAATGCTAGATTGACTAGGTGGTATATGGCCCTCCAACCCTTCTCATTTGAGATTCAGCACAGGCCTGGAAAAGAAAATGCGAATGCTGACTGGGTGGAGGATCGGGCTTCAGCCGTGCGTGGCCCCAGCCACACACTAACAGGGGAGAATGTGACAGGGTGAATGAACATCACCAGCCATATGCCTGGAAAACCTATGTTTAGGCTTGCAGTGCAGCAGTGACGAGGTTAAGTTGAGAAGGCAAAGCAGAGGAAGAAACCTCCAAGCCCGACGCTACTAGCCTGGAAGACAGCGTGTATCATGTGCAGGCTGTATTAACCCCCAGCACATCGGAGACAAACCATGGGAATAAAACGCTGTAGCTGTAATAAATCCTTAGATCACATTGAACGGGAACCAGCTGGAAGCGATGGACCCTTGGTCCCCCTAAGGGAACCGACAGACCCTCGCATATACCAGGTAACCCTTAGTGATAAATCAGCAGCAAACAGTCACTAGATGGCGTACTCACAATCCAGAATCCAGGTAAGTCTGAAGTCTCCGGTGTAGGCTTTGTGCATCCAGGAATAGCAGGAACAGGTAAGCAGGAGAAAAACACTAGGAGCACAGCAATGAAAAAACAAGAACTGGAGGCCAAGTGAAAAAATAACAAAAATGTAATGGGACATTAACTATTTAAAAGAGAAACCTCTAACGCGTTTCTCGCATTGTGCGCTTTATCAAAAGTTGAGAAGGGCTGCTTAATTAGTCTGACCCCAGCTGCATAATCAAGGTGTTAAAACCCCAGGCTGTACACACATGCAGGAGAGCTGGTGAGGAGACAGGACTGAAAGTTCTGAAGAGATTATTGCTGTAAGGTCTGTGGTGCAAAGTACATGTGTGATGAACTGTCTGTCTCCTGCATACTAAAGAGAAGCTATTTTGTTCTGTCTGCTAAAAAGAAGCTATTTTGTTTTGGCTGCTGAAGAAGAAGCTGTTTTCTTTTGTTTGCTGATGAGAAGCTATTTGTTTTTGGTGCGCTGTATGTTTTAAGGCTCAAATAAATAAGCCTTATCCAAAGAACCCGCGTGTGTGGTTACATGTACCCTGCAACAGGGACACATTAATTTGATTCCCTTCCTTTCCCGATTATTTCCTTTGCGCTTAGGTCATATGCACCAATTTTCCAATCTCGGCTGTGGTGGGGTCGTGTTGGTTTCGAAACGCGTTGGAAAGTATGCTAGTTATATTGCCTTTATCCCACTACTCCACGACTCATGAACTGATCCAGCAACCGGCGCAAGCACCGGTGAAACCCTCCTGTGACGTCACTAATCCGGAAGTGCCTGAACGGAGGACAGTGAGAGGAACCCAGCTGGCGTGGAGTTCTGTTTGGAGCAGCCCCTCCTGTGTGAGCTGCAGATGTGCTGGACTTTCCGTGTGAGCAGGCACTTTGGTGGACTCCTTAACTGCCTAGTAGGAACCGGTGGTCACGAAGCAGTTTCCAATACCAGTGACGACATCTACTCTGGCTTCCACGTGGTGTTTGGGTAACATTTATCCCAGAAATGCTTGTTTAATATTACTTTGATGTACGCACAATACTTACCCTTTTAATTGTTTTGAGTTAATATAATTCTTAATGCACTATGAGCGTTGTGCGCTGTGTTTTTTGAGTCACTGGTAGCACCTCCCCCAGTATTGTATATTGTGTCACAGTTCACATATATTGTGTTGATATTATAATTTTGATGCGCTTATTGTTCTCCTATATATATATATATATATATATATATATATATATATATATATATATATATATAACACAAACAAAGAGTAGCGCTAAAGTGTGAAGAAAACCTGGTGTTAACAAAATATGTGCATATATATATTGTGAATGAAAATATTCCAAATTAAATAATAACACCCAAGAATGTAAATATATGATATATACAGTATAGAGATTAAAATATAAAAAAACAAACACGTGAAGTTCATAGATGAAAAGTCCAGATCAGGAATCAGTCTGTATGGGGAGGCAAAGCTTTTGATGATGATCTTGTGCTTCTTTTTCTTTGTTTTTTTAATATATATATATATATATATATATATATATATATATAAAATGATGGGACTGCTGCTTTTAACTCCAATGTTTGGCTCAGAAATCTCGAACATCACTGATTCACTCATTGGAGTTTGTGATTTTAATGATAAAAACTGAGATATGATGCAGTTCTTAAAATTACGCAGATTAATTTACATGAATTATATGCTGATCACTAAAAAAAATGGTCTGGAACTCATTTCCTGTGAGCTCTGCGCACACAAACCACTGTTGCTTAGATCCATTAGTTTTATAGATTTATACAAACACTGTGTTTCAGAGCACTGTGTATACCTGTCTTTTGGTAACTCCCCTCCTCCTAGCTGAATCACTGTTGGGTAAATATCCATAAGACTTGTTGGTTCATCAATCACTGTATTAGAAGGTATGACACCTGGCCATCTGACTATGCCTGGAACACGAATTCCACCTTCCCAACCAGCCATGCCTTTTCCCCCTGGGAGTTAGAAGTAGCAGAAACAAAAAATGTCATACAATAACATAATTGAATAATTTCTGGTTTACTTTGATAAGAACAATTTAAAGCAGCAATCCTTGCAAGAAAAAACAAACACAAATGAAGTTATAACAAACTATTTATATGGTGCTGATCTATCTCTTGCTATTCATTTTAGTTCCTGCTAAGTTTTCAACTGTTAAGTCTTTCACTGAAGAAAAGGACAAGAAAACCAAGCAGTACTTTCAAGCAGTTAAATGAAGTCAAGTAGAGAGCATACCCATGGTAGAAAAATGTATTGGATCACATTTTAAAAAGCAGCATAATAGGGCAGAAAACCCCCGCAGCTCTTTATCAAGGTGCATAAAAAGAATACTTACCGGGTGTTTAAACACGGCATTGCAAATGCTCCATAATACGAACCTTTAAGGCTCGTGTGGTCCATCCCACATATTGTTTACCACATCCGCAGCTCAATATATAAACCACGAATGTGGTATTACAATTAATGAAGGATTTGATTTGGAATTCAGATCCAGTAACAGTCGAGGTAAAAGTGAAACCTGA
This sequence comes from Ascaphus truei, assembly GCF_040206685.1. NCBI lineage: Eukaryota > Metazoa > Chordata > Amphibia > Anura > Ascaphidae > Ascaphus > Ascaphus truei. Next base: position 99,846,113 of record NC_134485.1, on the reverse strand, counting down.
TATCATATGTTTTCAAGATATGCAATTAATACATTTGAAACTACCTTTCAGTAAATTACTGTTTCTTGTTTTTTTGTGTTTGAAATAAACTTGCAGACATAATTGAAAATAGTTTTGGCTTTTTTGAAGACAAATTGGGGACCCTCATTATATACATCTTTTAATAACGGGTCTGCCGATAGGACACCCTAATGTTTCCAAAATATATTTTTTATTTGACTGGTTTGTACATTAAACTGAGTAATAAATATCAGGTTTGTTGTGTCTTGATTTCTTCGTGATTCATTTCTTCGTAAAGCAACCCTATTCATACTGTTACATAGGAGTTCTTTTGACTGTATGAGGAAATTCTCATTGGTTGAGCAGATTCTCTTTAACCTGGTCAATTGTCCCTTAGGAATTCCTCTCAGAAGAGACTTGGGATGGCAGCTCTCTGCCCTCAAAAAAGTGTTCCGTGAGTTAGTTTTACGGAAAACATTAGAATTGATGTTCATATTCATATCAATAAATAAAAATAAGTCTAAATAGTGAATATGGTGAAAATCATTAATTATAAGTAAAGTGGGGATTTAAATCATTGTGATTAAGATAATCAATAAATAACAAAAGTGTATTAAACCACCATCCCAAATTAGAAGAAGATCATCTAAATATCTTTTCTAAAAAAGTGATAAATTGTCGGACAGGGTTTCCATCTTCAAACACGCGGACTGACACCCACCAACCTAAAAATAGGTTGACATACGATGGACCAAAGCTGGTACCCATAGCGGTTCCACGTGTTTGGAGATAGAAAAGCCCATCAGACAAAAAGTAATTGTGAGTTAACAAAAAGTGTAAAGAATCAAGAATAAAAGTGCTCTGTGTACTGAAAGTGACAAATCAGACTGTTCCAAATAAAACCTGACAGCTGCCATCCCATGATGATGTGCTATAATTGTATACAAAGACGTCACATCTAGTGTGACCCAGATGTAACTTCTTTGTCAGTTTATCGATTCCAATTGTGCCAGATCACTACTGTCTTTAATGTAAGATGGTAGTGAACGAACAGGTGTTTGTAAATCATGATCCACGTATCTCGAAACACCATCTCCCAATGATCCAAAACTAGAGACTATTGGCCTCCCAGGAGGGGAGACCAATGTCTTATGTATCTTATCAAATTCTAACTCTTTGTTGTCCAAGACACCTAAAAGACACCCCTCTTCCAAAAGAGTTCTAAGCTCCCTAAGAAATGGCGCAGTGGGATCACCATGTAGTACAGAATAGGACGAGACATCACTAAATTGACAAAGCGTCTCATCTTTATAATCAGTCCTCTTCTGGACCACGATGACTCCTCCCTTGTGTGCACCCTTTATAACCAGAGATGTATTGGATCTTAAGTTTTGCAAAGCATTTTTTTCTGTTGTAGTTAAATTTTCAAACTTACACTATAAGTGTGAAAAGTATACCCCTTGGAAAGTAAGGATAAGTCCCTTTCACACAAGTTTTTCAAACGTCATTAAACAATGCCCCTTCATGTGTGTGGGATAAAAGATAAAAAAAATTTTTAATCCTGAGTTATGTTTACCCAAAACTATCTATATCATCTCCATCTTTATTTTCATCAGTGAGGGAATTCATATCTTGCAGCAAAGATTGTTTTTTGAAGTTAAAGGTAGCACCGACTTTGCTAGAAAGAGAAGATGAAACATATTGACTATCACCATCATTACGTTAAAGGTCGATAAAGATAATGAACCATCTGGAACATCATCATTGACCAAATCTTGAGCTAATTCGAATAACCGTGGGATTGTGATGTTATTTGGAAGGTTCTGCAATATTATCCTGATACCATAGGGGGTACTCAATCAGAGGATTCTTTCTACATATTATGAGCTAATCAAGCATTTGTGCCTGAGGTTTTAGAGCACCACACAGCTTTTTCAATAAGTCTTTCACTGGAATGGGCTCTGCCAAGGCAACCTCTGTGGATATGCGTTGTTAGTGGGAACACCTCTATTGCATATCATTAGTACTAACTTCTATTATAGTTAGTACAATACCTTCTCCAGCCAAAAACAGTGCTTAAAACTGTGTTATTGACGTTTGACGATACCCGCTAGCACTTAACTATGAATTAACCTATGTAAGCTAGCGCATCGTTAAATCAACAATGGAGCTATGTGAATCTGGGGCTATGACATTTGTCCACAAGTTAGTCATAGGACAGTAACTTGATCCTTTTATATATTCTACAGCAGGTTGGACCATGCTTAGTCTTCAAGAGTGACCAACAGGTTAGATTTTGAGTGCAATGTATATGCACAAACAAGTTCATTTAGCTCTAAGTAAAGTGAGGCTAAATGGTAATTATGTGTTAATTAGAGAATTCTTGAAAAAAAACGTTCTGTTGGTGGCCCTTGATGACGGTGCTCTGACCACTGTCTTTTATAATATTTACTGTTGTGTTGTTTAGAATTAGGTTTTAGGTCCAAATTTAAAGAAGCTAATTAACACAACCAGTCAAAAAACAAATGTTCATGAGGTTTGTGTTATAACTGACTGACTTCAATTTAGTGACACATTTGTTGTGGCACTGCACCTCAGCAGGCTTTAATGGAAATTAAAAATGTGTTTTCACTTCACATTTCAATAATAATGAATGGCAAACAACCAAATAATGCCTAATCGAAAAGCAAGAAGAAAAATGCTAGAGAGAGAGAGAGAAAGAATACATCTTGCCAACATATGTAAGAAAAACATTGTTGGTTAGGCTATATGAAAATCTTTGGGATAACAGTGCACATACTCTAATGCATGTCCATAAATATGTATTCAAATAATATATCTCACATTGTAGCCTCATTTTTATGATAGATTGTTCTGACGAGAAAGTCCATAAAGCTGCACAGTGTGAATACTGATTAAACACTTTGGGAAATGATAGCCAGTGGTGGATTAAGACCCTTGGGGGCCTCTAGGCACAAAGACTTTGGGGGCCCTTTTTTGCAGTTTGTTTCAAAAATGTTTTTTTTTTAAGCCCGAAAATGTTCTAGTAAGTCTAAATGAAGCGTTTAAAAGAAATACATTTTCTTTAGATTTACTAGAGCTAAGGGCTCTCCCTTCCCAAACCCTTTCCACGTCTGCGCTTCACCTTTTCTCACCAACACTGCTCTCATCACCCTAACATCTCCGTCATCCACAAACCTCTCATCACATTCACCTAAACTGCTCCCTTCACCCCAACATCCCTGTCATCTATCCACCCCTCATCCCATCTTTCACCTACACTGCTCCCATATCCCTAACATCCCCCTCATTCCATCACTCACCTACACTGCTTCCATCATCCTAATAACCCCCTCATCCATCCATCCACCCATCCCTTATCCCAACCCTCTCTCTATTTAAAAACACATTTCCTTTATAAAATGTTAAAAAAAAACATAAAACTATTTTATGTATTTTTAACATTATTAATTAAATGTATTTTTAAATGGAGGGAATGTCTAAATGTGAGTGCTGGGGTGAGGGGTGGATGGATGACGTGGATGGAAGCAGTGTAGGTGAGAAAAGGTAACGCACAGACAGGGAAATGGTTTGGAAATTAACCCTTTTCTTACAGGAGGGATTTGCATCAAATCTCCCTGCAATTCCTTGCGGCCTCTTTGGTAGTTAATGGGTTAATAAAATGTGGGAGAAAGGGGTTAAGAGGTAAGGGGCAGGGGAGTTAAGGAGAAAGGTGAAGAACTTGAGGGGGGAGGGGTTTACAGGGGCTGGTAAGGGGTCAACAGGGGCAGGTAGGGGGTCAACAGAGGCAGGAATGGGGGGAGTCAAGAGGGGAGGACAAATAGAGGGTAACCAAGGGCAGCAAGGGGGTAAACTGGGGCAGGCCGGCATCAAGGTAGGGGGTCAATGGGGGCAGGAAGGGTGGGGGTCAACAGGAGCAGACAGGTGGTAAGTTCAATAGGGAGGGTGAGTGAAGGGGTTAATAGTGAGAGAGGGGAGTTTGTGACCTGTATTACTGCTGCATTCCTGCTCTCACTTTCTCACCTCTCTGCTGCACTGTGCTGTTTCACAGACACCGAGCTGCCACAAGGAGGGAGTGAGAGCAGCCTGCAGCACTGATCTCTCACAGCGCAGCAAGTATCGATCTCCTGCTCTCTACCCCAAACTCTATTGGGGACCCCAAGGTTCGGGGACCTAGCGGGGGCCCCCTAACCTTGGGGACCCCATGGCACATGCCTACTGTGCCTTATGGGTAATCCATTCCTAATGAAAGCTGTAGCTAACGTTATTGCTCCCGCTGATGCAATGTGCGAGAGAAACACAACGCTCCTAGCAGGAGGAGACACCATTGTGTCAACCCCCCCAAAAGGAAAATAAACTCTTCTGTAGTTTTTTGTTTTTAAATGAGCTCTGGTTTTATGTTAGGTGGTAGGCCGTTTAAGTTTCTTGTCCTACTGTACCTGCACAGAAACATTAGGCATAAGAGACATCTTTCTTTACCTTTATAAATCCCATTCCATCCCCCAGTCTGGATATTTCCATTTTTGACTTCTAAATGCCCTCCATGGTCTGAGGCAAAATAAATCAATGTGTTGTCTTTTAATCCTGCTGCATTAATAGCATCAACTATTGCACCTACAGTAGACATATAAAAAAAGTATTTAATGATAATTTAACACTTTGAAATGTATTTCAAGGTAATGTACAGTAATAGTATATGCACCATGGCACCAAATGGGTAATTTATCATTCATGTATAAGTATTTATAAATATATATACATATCTGGATAATAAAAATGAATTTAATCCATTTTTAGTATACATCATCCAGTATTTTTTAAATCTTTCAACCCTCTTTCTTCCAAATAACACTTTTTGCATTATTTTTTTTATCAGTGAGTTCTGGTAAACCAAAATCAAACATCACAGATTTCCTGACTCTATACTACAGTATATTGTATATTCTCCTCATCCATTATTTCTCTGTGGTTATTATACATGATTGATATCCTTAACAAATAATTCAGATTTTAATTTTGTAGTTTGTTGAAACACTCTCTGTTCTATTCTAATCTACATCCACTGAAGCTACTGACCAGACCATTTTCAGTCAAAATTCCCCATTGACTTCAATAGGGAATTTTGTCTGAAAACAGCCCGTTCGGCCCCTTCAGTGGATATAGAGTAAGCACCTAAATCTTGTCCAGTAGAAAAAGAAAAAAAATATATATATTTAAATTGCCTGTATTTTTTCCCCATCTTTTTATTTAAATCAGTAGTTTGACTGATTAAAAATTTTTTTTGTGTGTACTGTGGTGTCTGCCACTGTGTGACTTTCTCTCAATTCTGCATAATCTAGTGCTTTACAAAATGAGCAGGCAGTTACTGCCTGGATTGGGTGCCATTCCTTGTTGTCTCTACTGTCCTAAATGAATAATAAATCGATAAATTTCACTTACCAACCATGGAGTCCATTTCTTCTACGTTGTCCCCATATATTCCATGCCTACTGCTTCCAGTAAATTTCTTTGTGGTAACCAGTGGGGTATGAACATGTAGAAAGGAAACAAAGAGGAGGAAAGGAACATTCCTATTTCTGTAGAAAAAAACAAACAAAAAAAAAAAGAACATAGCAGAATGTCAGAATTACCCACAAAACAATTCTATACCCAAACTAGTGTTAGCATACAGGGAGGAAAAGGGAGAAAGAAGCAGATTTACATTCATTCAAGTGCAATGTTGTTGATTATCTCTTGATAATAGCCATTTAAGTGAGTGCCAGTGAGGGCCATGCTTCCAGGATCATGGCAATGTGATCGCTTGGATATCAATCAGTGGGTTACAATGCACCCCCAATGTGAGTGAAAGGGTTCTCTTTGTGACTCTTTACATCAGGAGATCAGTGTATCTGTGCTCCACTTTCGACCATGTGCATCAGCTTGTGATTTGGGCATGAGGGCTTATGGTGAAAATTTTAGGCCTATTTAGTCGCATTCATCTTATTCCACAATACCCTCTCCTTGGAATAATGGAGTCGGACACTCTGTTGTTGTGGGTAATGAAAGGATCAGTTTTATTTAATAATTTACATTAAATTATCAAAACCCTAAGACTGCCAGTAAGCCCCTGCTATGGGCACACCAAGCTCAGCCTTAATGGGTGCACCATGCAGGACCTGGGGGTGGAGTTTGCTCCAACCCCCTCCCTTGTATGCTCCAACTAAGAGCGATTACCAAAACCCTCTGTGGCTGCAGGGTTCCAACCATACAGCTGGTCTCCATGTTGCTCATATTTGGGCAGAGCCGGCCACCGACCATACAATTGGTACCTATACTCTACCAACCATCACTTGGGGTAACAAGCCCAGCCATACCTAAATTGTTTAGTTGTCTGCATTCTTCCTGTGCCTGTTCTTAACATGTATCAAACTGTGTCAACAGATGTAGTAATCTCGAAGAAGCTTGTTACATGTGATGAAACATTAAGTAGGAAATAGTGCAGTATGTCAAAACACAGTTCTCTCTGTATTGCTATGATGGGGGCTATGTATTAAGACAATTTTGGAACAAAGTAATGATTTACTCATTGCACAATTTTATGCAGCCAAATCAGAAACTATTTTTCTTAGATCTGACGCAGATCGTTAGAAGCAATAAAATTACTCCATCTTAAAATAACAATTTTTATGCAGATTGATACATTGCATTACAAATTTGTGAGTTGTGTACCTCCTCTCCAAATACTCCTTTTGACACTCCCAAAATTGTACATATGGAGCAACAGCTGGAACATGTGCGTAATACAGGGATGTATAGAGACGCAAGATAAAAGGGGCACTATTTGAATCAAATTCACTAAATATTGCCTTCGTAAATATCCCCCATATACCTCATACAGAATATACAAAGTGAAATAATAAAAAAGAAAAAAAGAGAGGCAGAGACAATCTCAATAGACTTAAACAAAATAAATTAAATTCTTCTATAGTACTGTATAATGCCATTAGTAAATACAATTCATGTTGGTGCACTAAACATGTAACTTTAAATACAATTGAGAAAGTAACTATGTAGGAATTTGGGTCAGGGCAACTATGAAAATAGATTCTGGATTTTGCCCAATAATTCTACCATATGAAAAACAAAATTAAATCAGTTTGTACGTGAACAAATTATATACTGAGTCCAATTTCAATGTCAGAAGAAAATTTTGTTTTTTTCTTTCAAGTCGTAAATGTCCCCCCAAATAGCTTCTTTATGGTAGTGGTGGGATTATGGTGTTCTCAATGAAGGGCAGTTAGAATATAAAGCTCTACTTTTCAATTATGAGTTAGAGTTCAATAAGAGATGTGTTTTGGGATCAGACGTGAGTTCTCATCTTTACTAAGCAAGTGGCAAAAACCTATGACATATGGTAACATATTTTCTGATTTTCCCTTTTATTTTAAGAAATGGGTCTGCATTTATTCTAACTGTATGTTCTTGTATGAATCTTTCTGTAATCCAAGCACTGTATTTTTATCTATATATTTAAACAAAACTTTAATAAGTTATGCTTTGGGCTCTGAATGAACTGTTTGCATGCTTTGTATAGAGTAAAGTACATTTTCAGACACATTTTGCTACAACAGAGTTGTGTGTGTTAAGTGCATAGTTTTTTTTTTTTTTTTAATAAACAGGGACCTTAGACTCTGAAATCTTCATATTTGATATTTCATGGGACGTGTCAGCGGGTATGATTGCAATCGAGTAAGGGGTAAATATTAACTAATTGAAAGTACCTTGCGGAGGCAAAAGGCGAGTTGGCTAGAATAGCCGTATGTATTAACCCTGGTTGCATATCTAAGTCACTTAGTCACTTCTGTGCTGTGCGTGACAGATGGTATATTGGGACAGATTGAGGAGAGTGAACTGCTGCTTTTGCTGTGCTTAAATAATAAATGTAATTAAATTAAAAAAAAGGCACACGTGTTTCTCATTATATTTGTCAATCCCAATTTTTCAGAAATATGGGTATTGTTTGTGTTAGAATTGTTTTTTTTATGATTTTTAGGCAGAAGCATAAAGAGCAAAATAAAAATAATAATTGTGAATTTATTATAGACAATTAATGACACTTTAGAACAACGAATAGGAAAATAGATATTAAAGCAAATAAGAGTTGGAAAACCCATGATGTTTAAAACGATAAATATATACAGTAGATAGGATAGATATTTTTTTGTTAGCTACAGTGTGCATAGATTGTTTAGCCCACAGTTCTGGACCCTATCTTTATTCTTCAATCTATATATATATAAGACTAAAATAATGTTTGTGTGTGTATTTGTGCCCCCTGTGATTGGCCAGCAGACGGCCGCAGCTCATTGGCCTGTGTGCCATGGAAGGGAGATCACACACACACGCACACTCACAGCCTCCTCACATCGCGTGTGCGCCTCTGACCGTCACCGCACACCGTGAGCAGCCTCCTCTGCTCACACTACGCTCCCCAGGCCGCACTTACCTCACAGCCGCCAACACACACACACCACAGCCACCACCCCCCACCCTCTGTCAGCAGCATCTCACCTCCCCACCCGCCGCTGACACAGCTCCTCGTGGGAAGGGGGGGGTGAGGACAACACCATTGCCGCCGACAGCGCCTCTGCCCCACCACCCCCCACCCTCTCTCAGCTGCGCCTCACCTGCCCACCCGCCGCCAACACTAGCACACCACCGCCAGTCCGCAGGGGGGGGAGGGAGTCAGGAGAGAGAGGGGGGGGAAGCCCCCACACAAATACATACTGACTGATACACACACTGACTGACACACACTGACTGACTAACTGACACACACACACTGACTGACACTGACTGACTGACTGACTGACTGACACACACACTGACTGACTGACTGACTGACACACACACTGACTGACTGACACACACTGACTTACTGACTGACTGACTGACACACACACACTGACTGACTGACTGACACACACACACTGACTGACTGACCCACACACACTGACTGACTGACACACACACACACTGACTGACTGACACACACACAGACTGACTGACACACACGCACTGACTGACTGACACACACACACTGACTGACTGACACACACACTGACTGACTGACACACTGACTGACACACACACTGACTGACTGACACACACACTGACTGACTGACACACACACTGACTGACTGACACACACACTGACTGACTGACACACACACTGACTGACTGACACACACTAACTGACTGACTGAGACACACACCCCCCCCCCCCTCAGTCAGCTCAGCTGCCAAACACGCGGGGAGAATGGAGCTGTGAACGGGGGAGGGGGGAAGGGAGCTGTGAATGGGGGGGGGGGAACGGACCTGTGAATGGGGGGGGGGGAAACGAAGCTTTGAACGGGGGAGGGGAGAAATGTAGCATTGAAGGGGGGAGCGCAGCTCTGAACAGGGGGGGGGCAGAGCTGTGAAGAGGGGGGGAAGGGAGTGGAGAGAGAGGGAGGGGAAGCGAGAACATTACATCCCGGGCAACGCCGGGTATATCAGCTAGTAATAAATAAATGTAATACTATAGCATGAAATTTATGCCATGCTGTAAAAATAATAGAGGGAAAGAGATAGCACATGTATTGTACTGTACCTTTCAATGAATAAATTTGCCTCCTTCAATATTTGAGAAGTTGTTCTTTGCACATTCATTGGCTGCTCAGTTATTTCATGGTTTCTCATGAGTATACAGTTCCAGTAATGCATGAAACCATAATTTAGGTACCATGTGAGGAAAAACAGGAGGCCAAACAATGCAAAGTACATGATTACTTTTCCATTGATTTCAATTAGGTCAATACATTTAACAGCTATCAAAGTAATCACAGCAAGAGCAATTACTTGAGTATAAAACCAAAGTTGAGATTGAAGGTGAGCGTCTGTTGCCGAAGGACTTCCTGGTTGGCATTCACTGATAAGGGTATATGGCATACCATAAAAGTAATTAAAACCGTGGCTTAAAGGATGGTGACAGTGGTCATTGCGAGACTTGCAATTCATACCTTGGTGCCATTTTCCTGAAACAAAAAGACAATTTAAAAAAAATTAAAACATATACTATAGGGAAAAAATGATGGTGGTGCTATTTCTTAAGACACCTTCTAGCTCTGGAAGGGCCAAATATCCAGTCTACTAGTTTTGTTCATCTACTCATTTTGTATTGTAACTCATTACGGCTAATAATAATAATAAGGAATAGTTTATGTACAGGAACATATTTTTACAATGCTTAAGAAATAATTTTTCTTTCTGGCTGTTCTGATGTCTGGGACTAGGTAGAAAAGTCAATACCATAACAAGTATATCTATCTCATATCCAACAACTGACTATCTATTCCAAACCAGATCCTACAGAGTGCTTTCCCTACTCTACCTGACCTATTCAGATACAAACTGAACGTTAGAGCTCAGGAAATCCTGTGAATCTGGGGTATTTGCGCACCGAGCTATTCCAGATAATACTAGTTCATAACTGTTAATGTTGTACTTGTAATTCGGGGTGTTCTGACATGCCCTTTCACAACTGATCCCTCTTTTGTTTTTATATTTATTGCATCACAAACATTTTTACAAACTAATCCCTTTTTTCTGACATGCTACGGGAGATCACGGGAAAAAGATTATTCAAAATATTTCATCAACTGAGATTTACCAGTCCACAGGTGGTCCTTTTCTTACTTAGACGCAATTTCACTAAAGGGTGCTGCTATGTTTCAGCACTTCATAACGCCTATTAATTTTATTTGATATTACTGTAGGTTGCTAAAGCTCAGCATCCTGTAGGGAATATGGACCTTACAATGGTGGCAACCACACATTTTTGTAGATTAATTAGCCTAGCGCCATCAATGCTCGATAAGAAAAAATGCATTATTACCGTGAAAACAAATGCCTTATTTTTTATCGTGCAAGTTAACATTGTCACCTCGTTTAAAATAATGCTTTTTGAACAGATCCGTTAGAAATATCTGAACCTGACAAAAATGGAGGTAATTGCGCTAGTTTTCCCCATATCCTTGTCGTCATCACCGATTAACTGCTGAAATAGTGCAATTTTTGTATCACATAGTTCAGGCTGGCGATAGCCCTATCTTGCTAATGTATATAATGACCAATATATTGGCCATTATATACAAAGGTAAGATAACCTAAATCAACCAGGGCTAAAAAAACAAACAAACAAAAAAAACACATTACAGTACATATTAACTCCTTAATAGCCAAAAGTTTAGCTAGTCATGTGCTTACATGACTAGCTGACCACTATGGGCTACAAATGGGTTAATATTAACATTAAACTACACAACCTACCCCCTTGGGGGCATAACCACTATCCCCAGGGCAAATAACCCCATTACCCATCATCTTACCCCTAGCCCCCCAATAAAGCTAACCAACCCCCCCTTGACTAATGGCCTATAACCCTACATTTAAAATAATTAAACAATACATAGCATAATAGAAGAAAACATTTAAAACATAGAAGTAGGTAGAGTTGATTCGCGCCACCAATACAAAAACGAGGTAGAGAGGGCAACTCCAAAATATAGTTTATTTGATGATAAAAAGGGTAAAACGGGCCAAACATAAACCCATTGAATGTCACTGTCGCTACCGATGCCCTCTCAATGGGAACCTAAATAGCCACATTGGCAAACAATAGGGACCCGTAATCAAAATTGGATTACTTAACTCGGCCGAGGGGAAGGGCGTCCTCATCTGCAGGTATGGAGTCCCCCTTAGCAAAATGAGTAAAGGGCCGATACCCAACAGTAAAAAAATAAAAAGCAAAAAAAAAAAACATAATCCAAGGCTTGACACAAAATCCATACATAATAACCCAAGGTCCGATGACCATAAAAAAAAATACCAAATAATGAATTCAGGCCAAATGGCTCATTTATAATCCAAGTCTATCTGTGGCCTGTGACGTGGGATCCTCAATCCTATGTTGCTTGAAGAGTCATCTGTAATGATTTCTTTAGTTGTTCATTCTTTTCTTCTTTATTTTTCTTCTTCAGCCACTGGATGGGGCCTGTTTACTAACTTACGGTGTTCTCTGGGAACACATCAGGTTGTTTTATCTACCATGTGCTCTTTTTTATGACATAATTGATTTTCCCAACCAATGGGAACTTATGAATCTATGATGTCATATTAAAAAGAGGGTTGGCAAAATTTATGATGCCGTAAGAAAGAGCATGAATCACATTGTACATCAATCAACTTGTTTGGTTGATGCTCTATGTTACCTTATTACACTTGTTCTACTATATGGCTCAGGCACTAAGAAAGGCCTGGGCGCTCGCAAAACACTGGACGTTTGTCAAGTGGACATATACAGTAGCTGAAGATGAAAGAAGAAGAGAGAAGACACATTTAAAGAAGAAAAGAATGAAGAACTAAAGGAATACTTACAGATGAAGAGTCCTCAATCAACAGATGATCTAGGGCTCTGTATCAAGTTGAGGACTCCACATCGCGGGCTATGGATGGCCATGGATTATAAATAGGCCTGGGTTTATTTTTATTGTGTGCTTTTTTTTGTATGGTTTTTGTGTTTAATTTATGTGGGCATCGGTCCTTGGATTATAGTTTTTGTTTGCTTTTTTTAATGGTTGGACATTGGCTTTTTATTGGATTTCTTCCAGGGGGCTCCAGCCCTGCAGATGAGGACGGCCTTCCTCTTGGCTGGGGTAAGTAACCCAATTTTGATTATGGGTTCCTTTTGATTGCCAATGTGGCTACTTAGGCTCCCATGGAGAGTGCCTAGTTAAAAATTTCCATTTAAAAAATAAAGCTTTGGGTAAAGAGATAGATTCAGGAAATATACAGTACCTACTAAGGAGAGGGAAAGGAAAGTTAATACAATACAGTAGCAATTAAAAATGAATACAGTGCTATGTAAGACAATACAAGTTCTATCTGTGAAGTCGGAAAACATGCTACTTTATGTAATGTATCATACTGAATGATAATTTTCTTAAAACATACTGTAAATTTTTTGTAGATTATGCTACCATTTAGCAGGCCAATATTACAATTCTTCATAGATTAAATTATAGTACAGATGAACAGTAGCAAGGCTTATAATCTTTGGTGTCGCGGACAAACAAGCAAAAGTCCATGGCGCTGGCACAGTGTCTGCGGCGATGGAGCTGCGGAGGATTCATGCGTACGAATAGGACCTATTGCAGCATTAAACCTTTGGGGCAGCAGCACCACCACCAATGACAGTAAATCTTGCTACTTCTGTACAGTATACAATATAGAGCTTTTGAAACCTTTATAGGTTTTTTTCTTTTAGTGTAGGCAACATAAGGTAGGAAACAGTCCTTCCATCTACAAGCACTCAGAATGATTGCAGACTTTACCTATAATTCCAGTATAATAACCTTGCCTTTGAAGCATTGTAGCGAATGTAGTTTCATTTGGAGGCAGACCACCAGATCCGCCAAGCCAAAAAATGGCACGATATCCACCACAAAAATCCATACCTAATAATAGGATATAAATATTGCAAAATGTTAGCTGTACTCACAAAACCCTTTTCTAATCAAATGGAAACACCACAATATATGATGCTTAGACATTTAACGGCGTCATGACATTTTGCCATGGTAAAGTGTAATATTCTTCTTTTTAACTGCTTAGAGTAGGTTAAGAGGTAAGAGAGATAAAAAGAGGAGCACTGCAGCAGGCACCAAGGAGGAGGCTGGACAATAGAGGCTGTAAAAAAAAGGATTTATTTAGAGAACCACCTCCCCGTAGTTGCTCTGATGCGTTTCATACCCGTTGGTACTTTGTCAAAGAGACCGATGGGTACAAAATGCGTCAGAGCGATTGCGGAGATGTGGTTCCCTAAAGAAGTCCTATTTTTACGGCCTCTATTGCCCAGCGTCCTCCTTGGTTCCTGCTGCAGTGCTCCGCTTTTTTTTCTCCCTTACCTTTATTCCAAGCACCGGCTGGAGCATGCATCAGACGGGATTTTTATACAAACACTGCCGCCATCTTGATCGCGGGATCACTGAGAGGATCAAACATGAGTTCTTCACTTCAGTTTATCCCGTCTCTGTGCCCATTTGCTAGCAGTTCTTTGGGGACAAGGAGGTGTTGTTTGGGATGTGTACTCTGTAAGTGCGGGCTCACGCAGCTGAGCTCCGGCTGCGGGATTCCCTCCCTCCTACTTCTCTGCCCTTCATCTGCTGTATTAGCTTTATTACATGGGCACTTTTCTCAGGAAGAGCAAAGTTTAACAATGGTATATCCTCCCTCTATTCAGGCACCTTATTAACTCTTTCACTTGTCTAATGACTACATGTAAAATTAGTACCTATCTCTGACATACATCTAGAGTATCGACTCAGGTGTTTCCCCATTTTTTCTATCTTACTGTAGGTTAAGAAGAGAGATGTGTGAAAAAGTGTCCTAATTGTGCAACAACATTTTTTTGCCAAGCACAGCAAAATTAATAATTTTGCCAAAATATTATTAGAATAAAAATGTATGGCAGTGTTAAGTGACATTTAGCAAACCAGCAAACATATGAGATTTCAGCAAACCGTGGATATACGAAATTCAGCAAAAAAGGAAGTAGTCATATGACCTGCTGCATTGGCTTCAGTAGTGGAGTTTGGGGAGCGCAGATTTTCACCAAATATGCAACGTGAAAAACATTAAAAACACAAATAGTGCAGGTGGTATATATAAGGGGGTATAGTAACTTGAGATAGTCCTATAAATGGTACACTCACATTCTGCAATAAGAAATAAAGCGATTCCAAAACTGTGCTTAGTGCCTATGTGTTGATAGTGTCAACTTCTATGGTAGGGATCTGGTCAGCGGTTCACCCATTCTCAGAGAAAGATGAAAAAGACCATAGCTTGATCCATATGTATACACATTTATAGCATAAAATATAAATGATCACACTTACATACAAGCGTGATAACAACGGCGTGTAGAACTAAAGATGTAATCAGTTTCTCTGGTTACTGCTGCTCAGTGTTTGGTGCTGTCTCTCAAGATGATTCTTCTGCGTTCCGGTGTCTCCCTGGCTTGTGGTGCTTCCGGTCACATCCGGCAATTGGAGCGCAAAGAATTTCGGCAATGGTACACACTGGACATCGGCACAACGGAGCAAGAAAAGGTGATGCTGGCGCTGGCCACTCAAAGTATTTCGCACGTGTTCGGCTTTGTCAGGAGTCATAATTACTGCATCTAATGGCCCTTCTTAAGAAGCTCCTTCTGTCTTTCTATTGGTCACAAAATTAATTTGCCGATATATACAAAATAAAGCATAAAACTTATTCAATAAGGCATATAAGATATAATATCCGTTTGATATGTCATTAAAACCTATAATTTAGGTATGCTGTAAGTGGTGGGGAACTTTTATTCGGGAAAAGATAATTATTAAAACAATTAAAAATTAATCGAAAATTAGGTCACCTTTTACTGCTGTTGTGCCGATGTAGTAATCAGAGAAACTGATGACATCTTTAGTTCTACACGCTGTTGTTATCACGCTTGTATGCAAGTGTGATCTTTTATATGTTATGCTATAAATGTGTATACATATGGATCATGCTTTGGTCTTTTTCATCTTTCTCTGAGAATGAGTGAACAGCTGACCAGGTTGAAGCCAGGGCTCTTCTTTGCCTTTATTTAGAATTAGGTGGTCCCGGGATGTCCAACTGCCATGCCTGGCTCCACAAGCACCTCAGCCACTAACACCGCTAATAGTACTAATGTCACAATGTCACCAGCAGTGGAAACCGTGGAAAAAGTGGGGAATGGTACAGCTTAACCCCGTTATAGCGCAATCCGCTATAACGCGAATTCGCAATAACGCAGTATTAACATGGCTCCCGTTTTAAAAAATTAGATTTTTTTGTTATTTTTTTTTGAGGGGGGGGGGTGGAGTTTGGGCAAAATTGGGACAAAACATTAATAAAAGCTTAAAATAAAATACAAACACAAACCCAGCAAAACAGCACAATAGAACAGAAGAATAATGTATTAGTGAATAGGACATAAGCTGAAGATCTCCTACCTATCCTCTTTATGGGATTGTGCTGCCTCTGCCACTGCTCTGTGGGCAGCTGTGGGCGCTATTTGCGGGCTGTGGGTTCTGTGCACTGTGCGTGCTCTGTGGGAACTCTGTGTGCTGGGATGCTGTGTGAGTTCTGGGTGCTGTGGGCGCTCAAGGGCACGATCACAATGCACCCAACCACTTCAAAGGCCAGCATCTTTCACGTTAACCGAAAGACCACACAGAAGGAGTTACCAAACAACCACACAGAATTACCCCCATGCTCACACAGTACCCCCCATGCTCCCAGTACTCCTCTGCTCATACAGTACCCCCCCATCTCACACAGTACACCCCCATCTCACACAGTAACCCCCCCTGCTCACACAGTACCCCCCTCCTGACACAGTAACCCCCCCTGCTCACACAGTACCCCCTCCTGCTCACACAGTACCCCCTCCTGCTCACACAGTAACCCCCCCTGCTCACACAGTACCCCCTCCTGCTCACACAGTACCCCCTCCTGCTCACACAGTAACCCCCCTGCTCACACAGTACCCCCCAGCTCACACAGTACCACCTCCTGCTCACACAGTACCGCTCCTGCTCACACAGTACCCCCTGCTCACATAGTACCCCCGCTGCTCAAACAGCACCCCCTCCTGCTCACGCAGTACCCCTCCTGCTCACACAGTACCCCCCTGCTCACATAGTACCCCCGCTGCTCACACAGCACCCCCTGCTCACACAGTAACACCCCCCTGCTCACAGTAACCCCCCCTGCTCACACAGTACCCCTCCTGCTCACACAGTACCCCCCTGCTCACACAGTACCCCCCTCCTGACACAGTAACCCCCCCTGCTCACACAGTACCCCCCAGCTCACAGTACCCCCTCCTGCTCACACAGTACCCCTCCTGCTCACACAGTACCCCCCTGCTCACATAGTACCCCCGCTGCTCACACAGCACCCCCTGCTCACACAGTAACACCCCCCTGCTCACAGTAACCCCCCCTGCTCACACAGTACCCCTCCTGCTCACACAGTACCCCCCTGCTCACACAGTACCCCCCTCCTGACACAGTAACCCCCCCTGCTCACAGTACCCCCTGCTCACACAATACCCCCCTCCTGACACAGTTATCCCCCCTGCTCACACAGTACCCCCCCGCTCACACAGTACCCCCTCCTGCTCACACAGAACCCCCCTCCTCACAGTACCCCCCCCTGCTCACACAGTACACCCCCTGCTCACACAGTACCCCCCTGCTCCCACAGTAACCCCCCCTGCTCACACAGTAACCCCCCTGCTCAAACAGTAACCCCCCCAGCTCACACAATACCCCCCCCAGCTCACACAGTACCCCCCCCAGCTCACACAGTACCTCCCTGCTCACATAGTACCCCCCTGCTCACACAGTACCCCCTCCTGCTCACAGTACCCCCCTCTTCACAGTACCCCCCTGCTCTCACAGTACCTCCCTGCTCACACAGTACCCCCCAGCTCACACAGTAACCCCCCCCTGCTCAAACAGTAACCCCCCCTGCTCAAACAGTAACCCCCCCCTGCTCACACAGTACCCCCCCAGCTCACACAGTACAAACCCCAGCTCACACAGTACCCCCCAGCTCACACAGTACCCCCCAGCTCACAGTACCCCCCTGCTCACATAGTACCACCCCCACTCACACAGTACCCCACCTGCTCACACAGTACCCCCCTACTCACAGTACCCCCCCTAATCACACAGTAACACCCCCCTGCTCACAGTAACCCCCCTGCTCACACAGTACCCCTCCTGCTCACACAGTACCCCTCCTGCTCACACAGTACCCCCCCGCTCACACAGTACCCCCTCCTGCTCACACAGAACCCCCCTCCTCACAGTACCCCCCCCTGCTCACACAGTACACCCCCTGCTCACACAGTACCCCCCTGCTCCCACAGTAACCCCCCCTGCTCACACAGTAACCCCCCCTGCTCAAACAGTAACCCCCCCAGCTCACACAATACCCCCCCAGCTCACACAGTACCCCCCCAGCTCACACAGTACCTCCCTGCTCACATAGTACCCCCCTGCTCACACAGTACCTCCTCCTGCTCACAGTACCCCCCTCTTCACAGTACCCCCCTGCTCTCACAGTACCTCCCTGCTCACACAGTACCCCCCAGCTCACACAGTAACCCCCCCCCTGCTCAAACAGTAACCCCCCCTGCTCAAACAGTAACCCCCCCCTGCTCACACAGTACCCCCCCAGCTCACACAGTACAAACCCCAGATCACACAGTACCCCCCAGCTCACACAGTACCCCCCAGCTCACAGTACCCCCCTGCTCACATAGTACCACCCCCACTCACACAGTACCCCACCTGCTCACACAGTACCCCCCTACTCACAGTACCCCCCCTAATCACACAGTAACACCCCCCTGCTCACAGTAACCCCCCTGCTCACACAGTACCCCTCCTGCTCACACAGTACCCCTCCTGCTCACACAGTACCCCCTGTCACACAGTACCCCCCTCCTGACACAGTACCCCCTGCTCACACAATACCCCCCTCCTGACACAGTTATCCCCCCTGCTCACACAGTACCCCCCCGCTCACACAGTACCCCCTCCTGCTCACACAGTACCCCCCTCCTCACAGTACCCCCCCCTGCTCAAACAGTACACCCCCTGCTCACACAGTACCCCCCTGCTCCCACAGTAACCCCCCCCTGCTCACACAGTAACCCCCCCAGCTCACACAATACCCCCCCAGCTCACACAGTACCCCCCAGCTCACACAGTACCTCCCTGCTCACATAGTACCCCCCTGCTCACACAGTACCCCCTCCTGCTCACACAGTACCCCCCTCTTCACAGTACCCCCCTGCTCTCACAGTACCTCCCTGCTCACACAGTACCCCCCAGCTCACACAATAACCCCCCCTGCTCAAACAGTAACCCCCCCTGCTCAAACAGTAACCCCCCCTGCTCACACAGTACCCCCCCAGCTCACACAGTACCCCCCCCAGCTCACACAGTACCCCCCAGCTCACACAGTACCCCCCAGCTCACAGTACCCCCCTGCTCACATAGTACCACCCCCACTCACACAGTACCCCACCTGCTCACACAGTACCCCCCCTACTCACAGTACCCCCCCTAATCACACAGTACCCCCCCTGCTCACACACACTGTCACACACACTCATACTGTCTCACACACTGACACACAGTCTCACAGTCTCACACAGTTAAACACACACACAGAGGCACACTGTCTCTTTAAGGGAGCTTGCTCTCGCAAGACAGAAGCTGAAGCAGGAAGCAGAGACAGGGATAAGAGCTGCCAGATGCCGGGTAAGTGCTGTGTGAGGTTGCCGCTGCCCCACCGGGTCTGGGAACGGTAGGATTGTTCTCAGCTTTCCCCCTCCGATGGGGGCGGCGCCCATTTTTTGCATGACCCCGTTTATAACGCGGTGGTCTCGGGTGGCCCCCGAGGACCGCGCTATAATGGGGCTAAGCTGTACTTTGATTTTTCCATCCTATGCCCGGCACAGCAGCGCTTTCATGTTCTTTAGATGTTTTTTAAAGCTTTTTTTTGTCAATGCATGACTACAGAACAGCATCCGAGTCTGTAAGTACCACTTACAGCTGAAGACCAAGCAATAGCCTACATGTGTTTTTTTTTATTTAAATAAATCAGTTCTGTACTATGAGAAAAAACTCGTAGCATTTACAAAAAAAAAAAAACTACTCTACATGACATTTTTTAATGTATTATAATGTAATTATAATGTAATTACATCCCCTTCCTCTTCTGAAACAGGCTCTGGCACACCCCTTTTGAAGCCCTGCCCTCTCTCTAGCAGTGCACCAATGTATCTAGTGCCTGGTCACATGATCTTCCCCACAGAACTTTGTATTTTTGGTCCTCTTCTTCTGCAGACAGCCATTTAGTGAACCCCTGAGCCGACTCTTAACAATTGATCATAGGAGAACAGAATTATCGGCAAATTAGCTAATTACTTATCATTGTGTAGATTGTATTGATGCACATATTAAAGGGGAAAAAATAAAATGCAGCTTGGACTGCTGCTTTAAGACATTACATTTTAATTTAACTATGGTTTATCATTACTCACTATGGCCCAGCTACCCTCCCAATCCCCACTCCACAACTCACTTGGGCCCAGGTCATGACTAAGTCCTAGGCCCCTTTATCACCCAAAAAACTTTACTCCACAAGTCACCGGGGCTTGGACTAAGACTGTCCTGGGCCCGTCATGCCCAACTGCTCCACTCCACAAATCGCTAGGATCCATGAGAGGGATTAAAGGAGCAGATGAGCAGAGACTGTTTTGGGAGAAATTATTTTAACAGCTGAACCATCCACGAAGATATAACCAGGAGGCATTAAGAGACATGGAACTGGATTGCAGGTCTGAGGGTAGTGATGGATAGATAGAATAGAGATCTAGGACCCATTCCTCGATCTCTGGAAGGCATAGGAACTCCTCCAGCAAAATTGAAAAAATGCTGAAAAGCTTGTCTCACTTACTACCAAAGTTAAAAAAAATTCACATTCCATTGTGGTCAAGGGTCCTAGCTGTAAAACATGTGATCCATATTTCAGACCAAAGCTGAGCTTTCTATGTACAATGAAAATATATGAATCTTAAACTACATGAGCTTTGTAAACAAATACCCACCTGATCTCACTGGATATCGTCCCGTCAAGAAAGCTGCCCTACTTGGTGTACAGATTGGTGCAGCTGCTATGTGTTGCGTTAATTTGACTCCTTCCTTAGCCAGGTTGTCAATATTAGGTGTCCTTAAAAAATGAAAACATTACCACGTTTGTAGAAGTTCCTTCTCACCTCTACGTATGGGATACATTGTCATATACAGTATAGGGAAAAAGGTGCCTTATTGTAGCCTGCTGTAAACAAAATAATAAGAGTAAAGGTACAAGCCAATAAAGATCTTGATTCCTCAGACAAATCTGAGCTATATTTAGATCTAGTACTGATACATGATGATGTTTAATCACTATGAAGAAACGTAATTCTTTCAAATGGATTAACTTTCTCTCTTACGTTATTGATAGTTGTATACATTACAGAACTATGTAATTTAAACACATTGCACACTACAGCTAAATATCAGTTGTAAAAACTAGCTAGAATGTTGAACCATATTGCAATTTATTATACATTTTACAGATTTTCTATATGATTTGATTGCAGTACTTGATAAATAAAACAAAACAGTCATAATATCGTTTATATCAATGTATCTAAACATACAGTATCATTACGGGGTACCCAGGTCAAGTCTGAATATCAAATTGGAATCTTCTAAAATTCAGGTATTCTGTAGTTCAACGTGGATGTGCTGTTCCCTGAGAAATGTAGATTTATTGTAGGGTGTGATACCTTTTAGTGAACCAACATAAGATATTCATGGATGAAATGAAAGCGTACTGTGCTTTCAAAACCTCATGGGTTTTTTCTTTAAGTGGGTGGGCCAAACGTTTTTTTTACCTTACGTCAATTTTTATGTTTCTATGTTGGAAAAGTTTTCAAAAGCTGTGTATACAATAATTTTATCTATGAAGAACTCTCATGTTGTACCTAAAATGTATCCCAACCTACCTAGTCTTGCTGTATGTACATGAATTACGTACCTTATGGTGTCATTGCCATAGCAACCAATATCTCCAATGCCAAGGTCATCTGCCAATAACAGTACAAAGTTGGGTTTGGAAGCTACTGCCGTTGTGCATGGACATGTCTTCAAATACAAAATAATCAACAAGATCCTGAAATATATGAGTACAGAAAGTTAAAACTGTAGGTAGTGTCATGTGACTTAATATCGTAAGCATTTAGTGCAGCTGATGTGCAATATTTGGGTTGCTGGAATAGGGTTAAAGTGGCACTCCAGTGTTTGCAAAGGTATACCTTATATCAGTCCCCGTGCACTAGCTCATCTACAGTATGGCTTAGTGTTTGAGTCCTCATGAAGCATCAGCAATAGAAGGATGGAGGCACACATCAATTCTTATGCAAAATGGCTGTGTCTTTAATTCATACTGTATAATGAGCAGGTACAGTGCAACGTTTCAAGGTCACAGCCAATTGATAAAACAAGTCCACCCAAATATTGTGAGCATACGCTGATTTACACTTTTATAAATAATCAGTTGCTCACCACCAGAACCTGCCACCAACCCAGGGCATCCTGACTTGAAGCTCCAGCCCAAGTGTTCCATGGAGTTCGCTGAGCATTATCGTACTAACAGTGTCCCTGGAGTAATGTTGCTATGCAACAAAGTATAAAAAATAAAAACAACTTTCCACAATGCCATAACTAGGCAACATGATACAACTCACATCTCTCATCATGTTAAGAATGGGTTTCTCCCATCTAGAGATGGGCGAATGTGCCAAAATTCGAGTCGCTAATGTTTAGTGGGGTTTACAGCAAAATTTGATTTGCAATTGAATCTTTACAAGCGGGTTTGATGGCCCTCCCTTTCTGCAAAAGACCCAACATCCACCCACAAATGTGGATGAGGGAGAGAGGAGAGAGAGGGTGCTCTAGAGCAGGGGTGAGCAAACTTTTTATGCCGAGCCCCCCTTTTATCTGTAACGGGTATTCCACCCCACCCAATCTCATATATAGTGTGGGTGAGTAGAACATGCGGTGTTACCGGTGTGGTGCGTATACCTGCAGGCTCACAGGAGGTCTGAGCCTCCGCTAATGAGAGCCTGGGGTGAATCCTCTGGAACGGATCTTCGTTTACAGCGCCTCCACCTATGTAGGATTCTATGGAAATGTAGAATGACCCTACATAGGAACCCAATCAGAAACCACACACACAGTGATTATATAATAACTAAGGACTTTACTTATATGCATGGAGAATATCATCACCTTTACATAACCTCATAACCTGTGTCCCTCTCACGAGGAGACACTACCCGTGACGTCTCGCAGGACGTTTCCCCAACCCTAGGTGATCCCACTCAGTGTCCAGTGAAACCCACACACCCAATGTCCCGTACTCCTACGGAGATAGTCAATGGGTGACTGCGCAGTCACTAAAACCTCTAGGCCTGTTGGTGCACATGTGATGACATAATACCTTCCGAGCACTCCGGTGCTCGGGTCAGCAACAAGCTTCTCAAAGGGTCAGACGTGCGATGCATCCGTCTGATCCTATCCAGGTGATATTCTCCAGGAACCCCAACGAGGGTCCCACCGCTTCACGGGAACACAACCGTCTCTCGGTAACACACCGTCTCACGGGAACAGCAGCCGCCGTTATCCCTATCTATCCCTAACTAACCCTAAAGTGACAGGAACCCTAACCTAGGGCCTGTCCCTGATGTACCGCAACCTGAGGTGACTTGGGGAAAACTCCTAGGGCCTGCGGGGTTATTAACCTGCCCCACTCCCTTATCTACCCAAGTCCCTAATCCTCCCTAACATCTAGCTACTCGCTACTCCTAACAGCCTGCAGCAGACACACCGCTCTCACTGTCAGCCTGCAGACATTCACACACGCTGCACACACTGCGCCCAGCACATGCAGCGACACACACACAGCTGGCAATCGTACACAGCCACCTGGATCCCGCAGCAAATCATCCACTGCACACACGCTGTGCCTATTTGCCAGTGCACACAGCACTACCCGCTGTGGCACTGCCAAACCTGCACCTTACATACACTAAGGGTGACCTTCCTATCTAGGGCCGTCCCTTATCAGTTACCCACTAACCTGGTGGGGAGTTGCGGCCTACCTGGAGGGTGAGGGTACCTATCTGGATGCAGGAGCTGCACTCACTCCCTGCATCCTTCCTTCCCCTTCAGCTCCGCTGCTCCAACTGACAAACATGCTGCAGCCCAAACAATGTATCTCTTTGCCTGCCTGGCCTTCCTAAGCCCTATTGGCTCCCTGGTATCACATGGGGCGTGCAAAGGCTCTTGGGATATGTAGTCCCAGCTCAGAGCCTTCCCTGGTAGGCTAGGGGTTCGCGGGCTTTTCCTACCCTACACTGCGCGTGCGCAAGCTCTCCCGGGCTTTCTCTCTTCTCCCTGAGCTGTCCCTATGCTCGCGCGAGCTATCCCTAGCTCTGGGGCTTTCCCTGCGCCTACGCGTCCCTGCGCATGCGCAACGCTGTCTTCAATGGCGGCGCCCTGCCTCACCGGCCACCGGGACCTTAGAGACACGATCGCGGCCTTAGCAACGGCCCGATCGCGTCCCCGGCAACCGGCCGCAGGCAGGAGAAGCCGCGCTGCTCCCTGCACCAGCCCCCACCGTGGAAGCAGCCGTCGGGTTTTTCAGTACCCGCGATCGAGCTGCACCAGGGGAGGGGGGTCTCCAGGAGCTGCTGGGGACCAGGGTTACATATCCATTAAATTTTTCGGGCCCCCCCTGCCTGATGTAATCAAAATCACATTTTAAAAAAATCTTTATTTAACGGTATGCAATGTAAATACAAATATGTCTAAGGCCGTGCATATAGTGCCCGCGACGTCGCCGCTAGCGAAAGTTGTATTTCGCTTTGTGGCGGCGCGGGCAACCAGGCCATTGATTGGTTCAGGGGCGACATGAGGCGACAGCCCCTGAAAAATCAAATATTGGCGGCTTCAAAAAATCGCGTTGTCAGGTCACGCTTAGTATAAGCGCACACGGCGGCGACAATGCATTTGTTTTCGGGCGACGTCGCGTCGCCGGCACTATAAGCGCAGCCTAAATACTTACATACTTCAACAGCTCGCTCTTGCAAAATTAGGCTGCGTCCACACTGCCGCGGAGAGCGGTGACATCACCAACTCTCCAAGCATGAGCACAGGGTGTCCTGCATAATTTTGCAAGCACAAACGGGAAGTGTTTACACTTTCTTTATTATTATTTCTGCACATTCGTAGTATGATTGATATAGTGGCAGCCTACCCTCTCACTTGCAGAGGATCGCAGCGAAGCAGATTGCCAGCGGAGGAGAGCAGGAACACAGCGCTATTGTAGGGCAGACAGCGGAAGGAGGGGCGTTTGACATCATAGTGCTGGGGCGTGCTCCTCCCCCGTACCTCCGAATCACGTGGCAGCCACCTGCACTATTCTGTTCGGCCGCGCGCACACCTCTTCTTGGCCGCCTGCGCACATCTTTTTTGCCTGCACAGCCAGGTTTTGCCGCACGCGCCCCGCCTAAATCTTGTGCCCGGGGCGGCCCCCCACCCCCCCTCAGTTTGTGCACCACTGCATTCAATCACAACACCCACACACACAATCACAACACACACAATCAACACTCAATCACAATACACACACACACATATATATATATATTATTTTTTGCATACCTTGAATCCAACGACTGCAACCTTAGATTCACACATACGGTCCATGACCAACATATTGATTTTTTGGATCTCCACCTATATGTGGATACTAACCTTTCAATACAAACAAATATCTACAGAAAGGAACATTCTCGCAACTCCCTGCTCAGAGCAAATAGTGCACACCCGAAACCACTGTTAAACAGCATTCCTAGGAGTCAATTTCTCCGTCTTAGGAGGATATGCTCAACAGAAAAGTCTTTCAGTGATCAAGCAGAACACCTAAAAACTAGATTCAAATCTCGTGGTTATTCGGATGATGTAATTGAAAATGCTTTTCAGAACGTGAAAGAATGCAATAGAATAGATCTACTATCTAGATATAAGAACAACAAACATAAGAAAAGGGGCACACTAGAGGGAGAGGTACCCTTATTTATCACCACATACTCAAAACAATCAAATACCATACGATCAATTCTCAATAAACATTGGAAGATACTTAAATTAGATGGAGGTTTGGACAAAGTCACCCAATCTAATCCAAAAATAGTATACCGTAAAGCAAAAACATTGGGGGATCATTTATCACCTAGTATGTATAGAGACAGACTGGCTACTGAAAGAAAACTACCAAAGGGATTTCACAAATGTGGAACATGTAATTTCTGTAAATTCGCACTTCCAATGAAATCAGTAAGGAACATATACACTGGACGTAAATATAGGATCAATTCATTTCTAACATGTAACTCCAAATTTGTTATTTATGTTCTCAGATGTGCATGTGGGTGTAATTATATTGGAAGAACAACAAGACCACTTAAGATAAGAATCAGGGAACACATTAGAACTATAAGGAATAAGGATGACAATTACCCAGTGGCCAGACATTTTAAGAATTGTGTTCAAGGTTCAATAGATCGCCTAACATTCAGTGCTCTCGAACATATAGCTATACATCCTAGAGGAGGTGATAGAGAATCACTCCTCAATCGCCGAGAAATGCACTGGATATATACCTTAGGAACACTGGCTCCCAATGGTATGAACACAGACTGGGAATTGAAACATTTCCTGAAATAATATAACACAAATAATAATGTGCCCATGATTATTGTATCTTCATATAAAACATTTATACAACATGGGTTGACAATGACTCACCTCTATTAGAACCATATAATACATAAGCAGTTGATAACAAACACATCTTGAAATTAGCACTTTCATTGTCTATCTGGTATATACATAATAAATACATAATAAATCATTATACAGAAAGAGTTTATGTGACAAGAAATGTATCTTATGACTAGCATTATACTATCTATCTGTTCCTTTTCTATTAATTATATAAGAAATAACAAACTATATAGAAGCAATATATGTGATATGCATGAACAAAAATAACTTGATAGTATAGGTGTGAGATCAAATGTGTATTATGTTGGCTCTATTTTTACTAACATTAAGTCAATATATCAGGACTACCTACAGTGTATATGTCTTTAAGATCATTTAGACTTCACTTAAACAACTGGCTATTTGTACATAGACCAATTTCTTTATAGTCTATACAGTTGGTTGCAATAACAGTCCTGTTATAAATTATGTATATATAGATACCCTTCTTTCCCCACTGTATTATCCTCCATACCACCATTTCAGTTTGGTAGATTGTTTTTGTAACATCATATTGTTTTTAATATGCTTCAAAAGTTACTGTGTACACTGCTGTTGCTTTTTAACCTATTGCAAAGACTTGCTGCAGCCGCTCCGCTGATCTGAGCCGCCCCCTGCACACAATATGCCGGTTCATTCATCTCATTGGCTGTAAGAGACAGCCAATCAGACTGCAGTTCGGCGATTCGCGCCAACAAATTATGAAATCCTGATCAGCTGGCAGCGGAGGGGAGAGACCTATATCAGCGGGGCACTTGCAGTAAAATTTGGTTCTCTTTGATAAAGGGCGAAAGCCTGAAACGCGTAAGAGAAGTTTGTCTATCCACTACCATGATGTTGATCGTGAATTAAAGGATTTTTATTTACTCTGGTGTTCAGCCCCTGCATCCATTCTGCTGTGCTCCGCTCCTACCTCTTTGAGGATTTCTACACATATATATATATATTATATATACACACATACATATACACACACACACACACACACACATATATATACACACATACATATACACACACACACACACACACACACATATATATACACACACACACACACATATATATACACACACACATATATACACACACACATACATAAAAACACACATAAACACACACACAAACACACATATATATATACACACACACACATATATATACACACACACACATATATACACACACATATACATATACACACACATACATACATACATACATATACACACACATACATACATACATACATATACACACACACACATACATATATACACACACATATATATATATATATATATATATATATATATATATATATATATGCAAATACAACTTTATGCTCATCTGCATGTCTTAGGCAGGTCTGCAACCCCGCCTTTCCCCATTATCACCCAGCATACAGCACTTCCACTGCAGCAAGGGATTCTGGGAAATGATCATTTCATTGATAATGATGGTGATAATGGGGAAAGGCGGGGTTGCAGACCTGTATGGAGGAACCAGGCGCTTACCTTTAGTGACAGAATTTCAGAGAAGCGATGAAACCAATTATTGTGGTTAATTCCTATTGGTGTAGAGTTATTCTTGCGATCCCTTCTGCTTCTACCCCTGATAAAGGGATGATCCAAAGCCCTTAGATAAACGTAGAGACAAAACAGAGTAGGGGGAGCGAGGGATGAATAGATTTTCCATCCCTCGGGGTTGCAGACCTGCCTAAGACATGCAGATGAGCATACAGTATTTGCATATTTTCTTTCCTGTGGAGGGTTTTTGTCACTTTTTTTACTCACCATAACTTAACTCAGTATTATGGTATAGCCTATCCCATAGCCTCTTATGCATATCCAGTTAAAATCAACCCCACACTGATGAGACCCATCAAGGTCGAAACAGCTGTCTGTGGGTGGTTTTCTGGGTATGCACCTTAACCCTGGCTGTGCTCAAAGCTGTGACCATGCAGCAAGCTTAAGCCTATAGGGAACCATGTTAAAAATGGTTTTTGAGGCAAAAAGTGACACTGTGTGCTCATTTGCATGTCATTTCCCAGAATCCCTTGCTGCAGTGGTAGTGCTGTATGCTGGGTGATAATGGGGAAAGGCGGGGTTGCAGACCTGCCTAAGACATGCAGATGAGCATACAGTTGTATTTGCATATTTGCTTTCCTGTGGAGGGTTTTTGTCACTTTTTTTACTCACCATAACTTAACTCAGTATTATGGTATATATATATTGTGACAGGGTCATTGACTCCGTGTATGTGAATAGGAGATGGCAGTATGCATGCTATCCAGTAAACGAGGGGTTAACTCAGCTTGTCAAGCAGACCACAGGTGATTTGAATTAAGATCCTTCACCTGCTTTAAAAACAGGAAGAGGAAATACCTCTGGGGCGGCAGTCTCTCTCTCTGAGGCATAGAGGGACGACAGAGGAGTGTTAAGACAGACACAAGCTGCCCAAAGCGATCCTGTCCCAAGAGGGAAGAATAAAGCTCCCAGGTAAGGAGCCAACTGCGTTTGCTGTACTTTATTGGGCTGGAATAGGTTAGCTAGCCAGCCAGATAGTTAGCCTGCACTTTTGTTTAGCTAGTGCCCCGACCGGGGTTAGGATTTTGTTTCGTTTCAATTTTAAAGGGACAGTGGACCCATTGTTTAGTTACCGTTTTTGGACAAATAAACCCATCAGCATTATTTCACCGGAAAAGATGTGTTGTCTCCACACTTACCACGACCATCCTAACACACGTGGTGTCAGAAGTGGGATGTCGAACACCCTGTTATAGGGGCGGAGTTACAGATTGCGTCTGATGGAAACTGTCCACGCGGTAGCTGCCACTATGGAGGACGTTGTGAAGGCCTTAGTACACAGCACCGCTGTCCAGCAAGAAGCTAACAAACAGGGACAGGACAGCACGGCTGCACAACGCGAGACGAACCGGTTATTTGCAGCCCAGCTTGATGTTGTTGCAGACACACAGAAGCAGCTGATTTAGCAGCTGTCCCAGATTAAAATGGGCTTGTCAAGTACGGCCCGACGCGGCCCGTCCAGGCGAACGAGTACCTACAGAAAATGACGCCGCACGATGACGTCGAGGGATACCTCAGGTCCTTTGAGCGAATCGCTTCCCGGGAAAGGTGGGCCCGCTCCAAATGGGCTGGGATTATCGCACCCTTTCTACTGAGGCAAGCCCAAAAAGCATATTGTGACCTTGACGAAGAAGCCGCAGCAGACTATGACTGTCTGAAAAGCGAAATCCTTGCAAGGATTGGTGTGACTCCCGCAGTTTGTGCACAGAGGTTACATAAGTGGAAATTCCAGGAACAGAAGCCGCCCAGATCCCAGTTATGGGATTTGATTCACCTAGCGTCCAAGTGGCTAAAGCAAGAGGAACATAGCCCGGCACGGATCCTTGAGATGGTGGTGTTGGACCGCTTCATTCGAGCGTTACCCCAGGACCTTCAACAGTGGGTGGGACAGGGAGATCCCCTCTCTTGTGATGCCATGGTAGGCGCAGTGGAGCAGTTTCTGGCTACCCGTGAACTGTCATGTCCCACTTGCACCAACTACAACCCACGTCCCAACACGACCAGTAGAGGCCAGCGCTGGCGCCAGGACCCACGACCGTTCGCACGATTTGAACGGGTGGAAGAAAACCTGGATAGGGACAGAAACTCTAAATTTCAGAAAGGGTTTCAAGAACGAACTGGGCCAATTGTTTGTTTTGAGTGTGGGGAGACTGGGCATATTAAGGCTCACTGCCCACAGTTGTCTGAGCCAATGGAGTGTGCATATGGTTCTGTGAAATCTGAATTTTGTGGAGTGGTGGGTATGACCCGCGAGGGAAAACGTACCCACAACTTCCTCACCACGGTGATGTTAAATGGAAAACCAGTCTCCGCACTGGTAGACTCAGGGAGCAATATTAACTTGTATCCGGGAAGTTGGTTAAGCCTCTCCGGTTACCCCAGGGTGAGAAGTTGCGGGTATTATGTGTACATGGGTGTACGCTTCCGTACACCACGACTCTGATAAAAGTAAAGGTCGAGGGGCAAGTCATCGAAACTATGGCAGCAATTGTACCAAAGTTACCCCATTCCCTAGTGTTAGGCTGTAATTTCCCTGGTTTTGACACCCTTATCAGAGGACAGCTCACCTTGAACAGTCCTACTCCAGATGAGCTTTTTCCGTTTACAGACCCCGAATTAGTCGCCGAGGTGTCTAAAACCCCTAAGTCAAAACGAGAACGTAGGACCGAGAAAAAAGAGGTACACCCCCACCCCAGTTAGCACTGGTCACTACTCCTAACGGAGAGAGACCAGAGGGAGAAGAGTTGTCCGAGACAGGGCCTGTTGATGCTCAGGTATATGGTTACCCGTGGAGGTAACCGACCAAACTCCCGATGAGGAAGGTTTTGGAAATCTAGAACTGTCCTTAACTAACTTTGGTAGAGAACAGGCTAATGATCCCCAGTTGAAAAATGGGTTTAGCCAGGCGGTAGAAGTTAATGGGGTCCTGGTAGAAGGAACCACAAAGGAATCCTATCCATATTTCTATATTAAGAATGATTTGTTATACCATGTGAGCCAAGAGGAGGGCCAAGAAATAGAAAAATTGTTAGTACCCAGTTCATTAGTGAGGAAGGTCCTAGAGCTAGCACACTCTCATTTGTTGGGGGGTCATCTGGGCGTAGAGAAGACACAGCAAAGAATCCTAAAAAGGTTTTACTGACCAGGGATATATAATGCAGTAAAGAGTGGGTCCCTTGGAGAAATCTGCCAAGGGTCATCAGTACATTCTGGTGATCCTAGACTACTGCTGCGGCCGAGTTTATTCGAGCATTTGCCCGTTCTCGGCCGCAGCAGTATCCTGGCGCGCGCCGGAGGGTGCCGGGCGCGCGCCAAAGCAGCGGAAGAGCGCCCTCCGATCGGGGCGCTCTCC